>NC_080728.1:16107500-16175000 GCF_019097595.1 Hemibagrus wyckioides | reverse complement strand
TTTTCCCTTTAAGGTGTTTAAATGGAAGAAGCTAAATAGCTTGTAGGCTTTAGATGCTGTGATGATCCTGCATGTTGTGTGTCTAGTCGAGTATTGATCAGTGTGATCATTGTTCTATTCATTCACACACAAAGCTGTTTCAGTGTCCTTAACTGACCCGTGAAGGGACTGTGGCCATCATTACATCAGATGGACGAATGATTGTGGTGAGTATCTGTTTATTTCACATGATAGACTTGATTTTATATCCAGAATGATGTTAATGACTATGCAGTACACAGTTATAGGAGGGAAATGATTTATATTCACACTCTCCAGTGTCACCCGGATGAGGTTCCTTTAGAGTCTGTTTTCTCTCATGGTTTCTCCTCATGACGTCTCGGGGAGTTTTTCCTCACCAACGTGTGAGAATGTCCTTTATTAAAAGTGCAATGCAAATAAAATGTAATTGAATTTCCGCAACCTTAGGCCAGTGATGTAGTTTACTGCAGATTTGTGTGTGTCTCTGTGTGTGTGTGTGTCTCTTTGCCTGTGTGTCTCTTTGCCTGTGTGTCTCTTTGCCTGTGTGTCTCTTTGCCTGTGTGTCTCTTTGCCTGTGTGTCTCTTTGCCTGTGTGTCTCTGTGTCTGTGTGTCTCTGTCTGTGTGTGTGGTTGTGTGTGTCTCTCTGTAGGTGTGGTAGTTAGATTAGGAGGTTGGTTTGGTCTAGTTCGTGTAAATCCGGAAGCACTACATGACCTCTGGTCCAGTCTGGAGATTCCCAGATTGACTGAATAAAAGACGCTGAAACGGTTTATTGTTGCATTTTCATCCTAAATTAATTTTACAATGTTACAGAACAGTCGATTCATTAAACCTGAACTGATTGTGTGCCGTGTGTGTATCATGGCATCAGCGTTTATCTAATCTGTAGCTCTGAGGTGTAAAAAGTTCTGAATATTTATTTACTTGTAGATACGAGTTGAAATGTCTGTTTCTTAATATCTGGGTATCTATCCATGATTGTTAAGGTGTGTAGTACATGCTGCATCTAAAATTTGCTTTTGTTTTTTTTGTGACATCAAGGGACTTGGTATCACATAACATTACATATCCATGATTATTAATAATTGTGTCGTTATTGTTGAAGAGTCGAGCGCATTATCGTACCAGTCATTCCGCCCCGCCCCTGCTTAATGATGGCAGCTAAAGAATGACACTTTAATCTCTTGTGCTTTTCTCAGGGAACGCTGAAGGGCTTTGACCAGACAATCAACCTCATCTTAGATGAAAGCCACGAGCGTGTGTTCAGCTCCTCCCAGGGAGTGGAGCAGGTTGTGCTGGGACTGTACATCGTTAGAGGAGATAATGTGTAAGTCAGGCACATAAATCATCTCCAGCTCCAGCTTACTACTAGAACTCTGAGCTGCATGCGTTCATGAGGAGAGTTGGACCAGGAAAAGTCATTCCCACACTAGCCTTAGTCTCTCTCTCTCTTTCCTCTCTCTATCTGTCTCTCTCTCTCTCTCTCTCTCTCTTTTTCCTCTCTCTATCGGTCTCTCTCTTTTTCCTCTCTCTATCTGTCTCTCTGTTTCTCTGTCTTTCTCTCTCTGTCTTTCTTTCTCACTATCTGTTTCTCTCTCTCTCTCTCTGTGTGTGTGTGTGTGTGTGTGTGTGTGTATCTCTGTCCCTCCCACTCGTTTGTTCTCTCTCCCTCCCTCCCTCTCGGTCTCTCTCTGTCCCTCCCTCTCGTTCTCTTGTTCTCGTGCTTTCTCTCTCGCTCTCGCTCGTTCTCTCCTCTCTCTCTCTCACTCTCACTCCGTTCCCCCGTCCCTCACCCTCCTTTCTTGTCATTTCATAAATTTCTCTCTTCTGATAAACTTTGCTAACGCACAGCAGCCGAGACGCGTTTCATAAATATATATATATTCACCACGTGATGGGCTTTACTTAACACCACATTTTTAAAAATCTGTTTATTATTAGTCTTGGATTATGTTGAACGGCCGCTGTATGTGTCCATCAAAATATTGTTCAGAGCACACCTTACTGACCCATGTAATGATTGATGTGGACACTATCTAAGGTTCATGACGTGTATCTGCAGGATTTTATGCATCATTTTGCTGCTACATGATTGGATAATTGCATGAAGGTATTCCTAATAAAGTGGCCAGGGAGTGTAAATAGCAGGTGTTGATCTCTTTCAGTGGATTGCGAATAAAACCTTCAAATGTGCTTTTTCTCTCTTTTCACTTTTGATCCTAACCAGATATAGAAAAATAGTAACTGTTGAAGGATTTTTTCTAGGTGTGAACCGATGCAGATGTTGCATTGCTCCACATTTTTCTGTAAACAGCTGTGTTTAGTGCCTCCTACCGTTCAGCTGATGAAGCTTCACCTCTGTTTGTGTTGCAGGGCGGTCATTGGTGAAATCGATGAAGAAACAGACTCCGCGCTGGACCTCGGCAATATAAGGGCAGAACCACTTAACTCCATAGTGCACTAATTTTCCCTCCAGAGTGTAAAAGTAGAGACTCATTCAATCCACATCCACAGTATTTTTCACTGGATTCCCCTCCCTCTCCTCTTCCTCCTCAAACCTGCTTGGAATATCTGCAGAAATGAAATAGAAATTTTTCAGATTGCTTTTTTTTTAATGCCTGACTTTTTTACGTGTGTAAAAATGAACAAAAATAAATTGTAGAAGTTTTTGGTGTAAACAAATTTATTTTTATGGAATGAGAAACGCAGTTATTGCTCATGTCGATCATATAGAAAGCTGCAGTGTGAAATGGTAATAACTATATTTTGTGTAAATGCCCTTTTGAGTTTGTCACATAATGCAGGTTAAAATATATCTGTTCCTGGAAGCCCTAGAACACGGAGAACCTAATACCTAAACAAACAGCATCATGAAGATAGAGAAGCTGTCAAAACAAATCCAGGGCAAAGTTCTGGAAAAAAAAATGTCAAAAAGCTTTTATAGCTGCAAAGGGCGAGCCAACTCCATATTATATTCATGTGCATGTAAAAACAGATGTCCCAGTTTTGACCTGGCTCTCAGTCTCCACTCTAATTCATCACAAAGGTGTTCTATCAGGTTGAGGTCAGGACTCTGTGAAGTTCCTCCACACCACACTCACTCATCCATGTCTTTACGGACCTTGCTTTGTGCACTGGTGTGCAGTCATGTTGGAACAGGAAGGGGTCATCCCCAAACTGTTCCCACAAAGATGGGAGTCCAAAATGTCTTGCTATGCTGAAGCATTAAGAGTTCCTTTCACTGGAACTAAGGGGACAAGCCCAACCCCTGAAACACAACACCTGAATTCAATGATTTGGAGGGGTGTCCCAAAACTTTTGCCAATACAGTGTATGTGAGATGAGACCAGAATGACAATTTTTGGCTTTTGGATGCAAACGATACGCTTGGCTGAAACTCAATACTGGAGGAGGTTCTGATGAAGAAGCATGGTGGTGGTAGTACCATGTAAAATGATACTCTTTTTCTCATGGTTGTTTTTCTGACTAATCCCTTTGTAGACATCTCTGAAGGTTTGGAAAGAGGAAATCGAGGAACACAAAATACACTTTAATCTTGCTTTTACTTTTTAGCATCAGTTTTATTACACACACACACACTCGGCTCTGTATCCTCAGCTCTCTGTCTTTTCTCTTTTTATCTCTGCTCACTGCAACAGACGAAAAGTCATTAGTAGAATTAAGCACAAGTATGTGATTCCCGTTACTCACCTTCTTTGGCGTGACGTGATTCCCGTTACTCACCTTCTTTGGCATGACGTGATTCCCGTTACTTACCTTCTTTGGCGTGACGTGATTCCCGTTACTTACCTTCTTTGGCGTGACGTGATTCCCGTTACTTACCTTCTTTGGCGTGACGTGATTCCCGTTACTTACCTTCTTTGGCGTGACGTGATTCCCGTTACTCACCTTCTTTGGCGTGACGTGATTCCCGTTACTTACCTTCTTTGGCGTGACGTGATTCCCGTTACTTACCTTCTTTGGCGTGACGTGATTCCCGTTACTTACCTTCTTTGGCGTGACGTGATTCCCGTTACTCACCTTCTTTGGCGTGACGTGATTCCCGTTACTTACCTTCTTTGGCGTGACGTGATTCCCGTTACTTACCTTCTTTGGCGTGACGTGATTCCCGTTACTCACCTTCTTTGGCGTGACGTGATTCCCGTTACTCACCTTCTTTGGCGTGACGTGGTTCCCGTTACTCACCTTCTTTGGCGTGACGTGGTTCCCGTTACTCACCTTCTTTGGCGTGACGTGGTTCCCGTTACTCACCTTCTTTGGCGTGATGTGATTCCCGTTACTCACCTTCTTTGGCGTGACGTGATTCCCGTTACTCACCTTCTTTGGCGTGACGTGATTCCCGTTACTCACCTTCTTTGGCGTGACGTGATTCCCGTTACTCACCTTCTTTGGCTCTGCTCTCGGTTAACAAAATGGCGTTCAACCATGCTCCTGCTTCCACAGCCTTCATTTTTTAAATATATTTTTAAATATAATGCATCTTATTGTACTCTAATATTCTTAAATGCATTTAATAACATATCTGTTTTATTATTTAAGGTTTTTTTTGAGTTTAATCATATTAAATATATAAATGTAATAAATAATGAAATATCTAGTACAGGATTTTCCTTTTCTGTATCCGTGGGGCTGTGATGAGAAACATGAACATGATGAAGATAATCCGCCTATAATGAAGATCCTCTGCTGCCATCTCAAGGCAAAATAGACAACAAAGGATGTGAGTCTGATAGCATGAAGAAACAACTAATGAGACAGAAAATATTCCAAATGTCCTTCAGAACAACTTATGTGCATGTTTTGGAGACATCATTTTAAACAATTAAACCTCTACAACCCATGAAATGGTATTTTTGACTGTTCTGATCTTTATTATGTAATCATTAAAAATTTTAAAAATTGTTGCATTTTGGACAATTTCATGCTCCCAAAAGTTTAGGAATGACCCCTTCTTGTTCCAGCATGACTGCACACCAGTGCACAAAGCAAGGTCCATAAAGACATGGATGAGTGAGTTTGGTGTGGAGGAACTTCACAGAGTCCTGACCTCAACCCGATAGAACACCTTTGGGATGAATTAGAGTGGAGACTGTGAGACAGACCTTCTCGTCCAACATCAGTGCCTGACCTCACAAATGCGCTTCTAGAGGAAAGGTCAAAAATTCCTATAAACACACTCCTAAACCTTGTGGAAAACCTTCCCAGAAGAGTTGAAACTGTTATAGCTGCAAAGGGCGGGACGACTCCATATTACATTCATGTGCATGTAAAGGCAGATGTCCCAGTTTTTGGAATGGCTCGCAGTCTCCGCTCTAATTCATCAGAAAGATGTTCTATCACTGTTCCTACACAGTTGAGAGGATGAAATTGTCCAAGATGTCTTGGTATACTGTTTCACTGGAACTAAGGGGCTGAGCCCAACCCCTGAAAACCTCACCTGAATTCAATGATTTGGAGGGGTGTCCCAAAACCTTTGGCAATATAGTGTATGTGAATCCATTTAACATGTTCTTTAAACATCTCTTTCTATCCGTCATTATAGATTATGAAAATTGTATAAATTAAATTTATTTACCAACAATAAACTTCACTCATCTCTGTAACCTGAACACCCCTGAGCTATTGAACTATTAAGAATATTCCATGTCACATGTTCAAAAGGAAGTTGCATCATCTGGATTTCCTGAAGATCACGAGACGAGGAAAAGTAAGCTCTTGTGTAATTTTTTTCTTTATTTTTAATGAGGATGATATTGAATGCTAAAATCACTTCAGACGGAATATAAATGATTAATATTCAAAATTTATTTCTGCAAATGATTAGAAGGCCCTTATTGTCCTCAGGCTGTTACAGTAGCTTGGATGCTTGTTAACCACATTTTGTAGTGTGTGCTAATTCTTCGTTTAAATAAACACAAATTCCTTGCTTTAGTGACCTAACCTGAGTTAAGACATTGTTTTAAATAGTTGAATGCATATTTCCTTAGATAAAGTGCCAAAAACTATTGCTTAATTTAAGTTACAAAGGCTATGTGGCACCATAATTAGCATAACATTGTAAAATCTGTTTTTATATACTATTATATATATTCTTTAGACTGTCCGAGACTATTCATGTAAAATAAATTTCACAGAATATAAAGTTTGAAGAATACAGACATACTTAAATCTCTTAATCTCTATTCATACATAGAACCCTCCCATTACAATAATATATGCTACTACCGCTAATAATAATAATAATAATAATAATCTTCATCTTTTGGCTTTTCCCTTCAGGGGTCACCACAGCGATTTATCATCCCTCTCCACCTATCCCTACCCTCTGCATCCTCAACACTTGCACCCACTAGCTTCATATCCTCATTTATTACATCCATATACCTCCTCTTTGGCCTTCCTCTTTGCCTCCTGCCTGGCAGCTCCATGTCCAACATTCTCCTACCAATATACTCAGTCTCCCTCCTCTGATCATGTCCAAACCATCTTAATCTGTCCTCCCTAACTCTGTCCCCCAAACATCCAACATGAGCTGTCCCTCTGATGTACTCGTTCCTAATCCTGTCCAACTGTGTCACTCCCAAAGAGAACCTCAACATCTTCAGCTCTGCTACCTCCAGCTCTGACTCCTGTCTCTTCCTCAGTGACACTGCCTCTAAACCATACAGCATGGCCGGTCTCACCACTGTCTTGTACACCTTCCTCTTGATTTTTTGCAGATATTTTTCTATCGTACAGAACTCCTGACACCTTTCTACCTCTTAATAATAATAATAATAATAATAATAATAATAATAATAATAATAATAATAATGCAATAATATAGTTGCTTGTGTGAACATCATATTCATCCCTTGAATATTTGTAGTGTTACAACCTGGAACTAGTGGGAATGAGCACCATCTCTACACTGTAGCATGGTGGTGGTAGTATCATGGGCTTGAAAGCCTCCTTGGGCTCGTCATTGGTCCTCTCACTAATCGTCTGCTTCACAGCCTCCTCTAGGCAGAATTTTTTGTTGCATCATATTCGTTGCATGTTTTAATAATCCAGTCAATAGTTTTATTTGCAGGATGCTAAAAATGTAAGACTCTTTTTTTTATAAATAAACAAACCCTGATTAATACTTTTCCATAACTTTGACCTGGACTTGTTGGTGAATAGCTCTTTGGTTTTCCTGAATCAGTTTGTTTAGCTACATTCTCCAACATACTCTGAGGTCTTCCTCGGGACAGTCTCATGTGATGTCACTTTCATTACACACTGATTATGTGATTTCTACTGGATACTGACTGCACCAGAACTAATTCAATGGGTTAATGAATTGATCACCTGGGGGTGAAAACTTTTGCATTTTTTGTCTTTAAAAACAAATGTAAATTTTTTTTGTAGATAAAATATAACTCCAGGTAGGTCCATTTCTGTTCCAGGTTGTAAGACTAAAAATGTAGAACAGTTAAAGTGGATCCTTATTCCACTGTATGATCAGTACAGTGCTTTAAAAACATTTTAATTAACCAGAAAAAAGTCCACTGTGCTTGCACCAGGTTCAGACAGCTGTGTCAGGGGAAACATCAGTTTGGTAGGATGAACTCTGCTACTCGGGGACTGTCCTGGTAAACATCTGCACTGCCGATGTCCAAAGCCCCCTCTAGGTTCTGCTGCTGCTGTGAGCTCAATTTTTCACAATCATGATGGATTCTGATCCAGGGTTGACCTGCCAGATATGATAAAGCTTGGCATTCTGTCCTTCAGTAACTGTCCTCAAACACTCAAAGCTTATTTACTACTCACCTTTCTGTATCGGTTGTCCCGGGTCTACCAGGAGCTCTGCTCCTACACTGTATTTGATCTGGTCCTCAGTTTTGGAGCGGCCTGCTCCTAACTTGTGCAAGACATCAGCTATGGCCTTTCCATCTACGCCCAAAACTGTGCCTGAAAAAACATATAGTGTAGGCATGCTGACCACTGCTTTAAAGGCTGACCAAAATAAGCCACATTTTGACAAAGGTCTGTCCACAATAACAATATAATACATCTTTTATACCACAGTAGAGTGAATGTTTCCTGTCAGCCACCAATTAACAAATTAACATCAAATACTAATAGAATTTTATACATATTACCATCATCCACTGCTCTAAGCTCTGTCTGGTACTGTGCACGCTGTAGGTACTGAAAGTATTCAGCATTTTCTGAGCAGAGGGAACAGCTTGTTTCCGCATTCACCCCTTGGGCCACAAGCATGTCCTGGAACTTCTGCAAGGCTTTCCTACTCTTCAGGACCTCACTGATTGCATTCTCTCCATCCTCCAGTGTAGCTGATCGGCCACTCATCTGCAGCAGGCAGCCACCTACACATAACCACACACTGTGAGAGCTTAGCAGTGATTTGCCCAGCAGATGGAACCACTGAGTCGAGGACATTTTGAAAAATCCTGAATGAAAAAAGTGGATGAGAAACCATTCTTGGGTCAAATACACATGGGGATTGATGGATGGATGGATGGATAGATGTTTATTTGTTCAGTACCTCCTAGTTGTTACCTGATCTCTCACGGCAAAATCTACTCTTAAAGGAGTTTTTCAACATCATCTCTATCTCTCTTTATCTATTGCTTCTGCAACGTCGGTATGAGTAGCGTAAATGAAAATGGGTACAATACATTTATTATGAAAGTGTAAGGGCAGTTGTTGGGGCAAAAATGCACATTCTTGTAAATTGCCTTCAACATCTTAGTTCAGTTAATCTGTATAGTTTATTTTTTTCACAGTTGGGACTGCTTTATCAGATTTGTTTTTTATATGAAAGCATGTAAAATCTTTCTGTTTCTGTTCCTGTTTCTGTCCACTAGCCAGCCCCAATAACATAACTAACTGCCACTATAATATAGCAGCTACCAAATAACAAGAGTGAAGGCTAGGCTAATACTTAAGAAATGTACTATCTCCCCTCTTCCACATACACAAGCTCATAGAGGCTTCTGATTGGCTAGTGTCCCTGAGCACGCTCAGTTGATAACTTGGCTTTCTGTCACAGATGGCTGTGGCATTGTTGGGACTAGAACCCAGACTATGTAAGAACAGCTTTGGAGAATAAAGGTTTCCATTATTTATACATTCTTGTTTGTCAGATTTATAATACAGATGCGGAAGAAAAAGATTATATTGAAAACTGCTGGAGGTTTTTTTTTAAATCACTCTGATTGATTTTACTTGACAAACCCTCCTTACCCAGTGTTGTGACCAGGTTCCTTAGGTCATCAGGGCCATGACCTTTGAGGCATTCCAAAGCTTCATAAACCTCTAGAGTATGTCCCACACATCGGCCAATAGGAGTGTCCATCCGGCTCAACACCGCCCCTGTTTTTATACCCAGTTTGTTTCCTACTGTAACCTACAGATGGAGAACCAAGGTTATTTAGAGCAAAGTCTCTCTCTCTCTCTCTTTCTCACTCACTCACTTCATCACACTCACAGCTAAGTCTCACCAGTGACTGGGCAAGTTGCAGAGCGCTCTCCAGGTCTTTACAGAGTGCAGCTTTACCAAACTTCACATCTAACACAAGTGCACTTAATCCTTCTGCTGCCTTCTTTGACATTATTGATGCTGCAATGAGAAAAGAACGTCAGGACACAAGACACAATCGACACAGTGTGTTTATTCAATGTTTCATCTGATCTCTCTGACCTGTGATAAGTGGGACACTGTCCACAGTACTGGTGATGTCCCTGATAGCGTAGAGGATACGATCTGCAGGTACTAGAGTCTCTGTCTGACCCACAATGCAACAGCCTACATCCTGCAGTGTCTGCTTCACCTGTACACCCACACAAACACATGCTACTTCCGAATCGGTTCCTGGTGCAGCACCTTTCAAGGTCATTTCTGATCTAGTTTAGCCAAGACTTGCTAATCTGATACGTTAATGTAATTTGATGTAGTTAGCGTAGTAATGTAATCTTATGTAGTTGTAATTTGATGTTAATGTAACTTTATAGTATAAACAAATATATGCACATAAAAATGCCTTTATTAGACATTTGTTTGTGTGTGTATGTGAAATGATAACATATTAGAACAAGCATATTAATATAGACCTGTGATTTGCCTTGCAGTTCACAGTGTCATAGATAAACACTATCTGACCAATCAGATTTAAGACTGTGGTATAAGTAATATTAACAGGAAGTCGTTGTGTACCTCTTCCACTGTCAGGTTGATTTTGAACCCTGGGATGGACTCGAGTTTGTCCAGTGTGCCTCCAGTGTGTCCCAGTCCACGTCCACTTATCATAGGAACCTGTGTGGATCAGATACTGATTAGATAACAGTTCTGAATTCATCGCTAGTCCATGAATACTGCACTTAAAGCATGGAATGTATAAGAAACCTATTTATTCACCTTGCACCCACAAGCAGCCAAAGCAGGAGCCAGTATGAGGCTGATTTTGTCCCCGACTCCACCTGTCGAGTGTTTATCTACCACAAGCCAATCCTGGCTCCAATGCAAAACTTCACCTGAGTTCATCATCTTCTTTGTCAACTCTAAGGTTTCATCAAAATCCATACCTTTCTGCCATATGGCCATAAGCATTGCACCTAGAAAACACATTATTACGTTTAAAACATAAATCATAAACACGCCTCTCTCCATATCCTTGTCTACATTTGTTATGTTTTATTCTCCTCCTGTTTAAATTTCGTCCTTTTTTTGCTCTCTTTGCCTCACATTGCATCATGTAACCTTGGAAAGTTTTCTGTCATTTAAATGAATTTAACCTTAAGTTCAGCCTTGACAAAAATAACTTGCAATCGTGAGCGCTCATGAGCCTGCTTCCTCTGAGAAGAATGCACAAGAATTTACGCTTTATATTTATTCTGAACTTTAATCTGGATTGGCTTGTAAAGCAATGTGTTTCGAGAACCTGCTTGGGACACCATTCCAGTCAAACAAAGCAGGCGTCTTATAATAACACAAAAAATATATTAAAAATAGTAAAACTAAGAATAGTTTTGCTGACTACTTTATATTCTCAACAAGTCAAGCCACAAAGCTCGCCTACATTTTTAACATATATACTGATTAAACGTATATGGCTGATACAGTTGTTGATCTTTTGGCTGCTCCCTATGTGTGTGAGGGGTCAGATTTTACTCTTCCTGAAGCAACCCTCCCATTTTATCCCGGCTTTGTAAATTCTTTAGCTGAAGGAAGCTCATGAGTCCAGATTACAGGACTAAAGACAATATGTTCAGATAGGGAAGGTTTTTCACAGACATTTAGTTTTGTGATGCTATGCGGTGTAACCTGTACAAACCGGTTAAAGAACACTGGATGACGCCAGAATATTTAAGAACAAATGTACAGAGAAGTACGTATAGTATTTATGTACAGAGAAGTACGTATAGTATTTATGACTTAATGTTGTTTGAATTAGATGTTTAATCATTTAAGCATAGATTTATTTTTGTAAAGAAGCTATACGCTCTATACGCTCTCCAGGTGCAGCTTATCTTGTGTAAGGCCGAGCTCGCTATCAGGACGTGTGTATAGAGTCTCACCTATTTGACTTTGCTGCATGGTTTTAGATGTGACTCCTTCTACAAAGTCATGGATCTCCTCTGGGCTCAGCTGAACGCTATCTCGTTTCTTCATGATCATCTCTGGGAAGCTACTGCGGCCCGCTGTGTGCGACATCCTGGAGCTCGTGTGACGGGCTTGTGAAGCTGTCAGCTGCGTGTGGCGGAGAGCGAGATACGGAAAACCCAAACATTGCATCAACTGCACCAATGGTAGGACCGTACTATTTTTAGTAACACTGACTCTGTGTTCAAACAGCGCACAGCAACGACTGCTGAATCAGCACCAGGATATACTGTCTGTCTGGAGCATTTATACAACTACAGTGATTTCAACGATTGATTATATTGATAGATTAGCTATAAAATACATAAATAGGTAAAAATCTGTTAGTATCATACTGGGAGTATTTCTTAGCAAATAATCCTTGGAATAATTACAATATAAGCCATCAAAATTGTCATCTGCCTCACTGAGTTAAGTAAACTTTCTGCAGTGTTAGGGATATCAAATTATTTTACTGATTATAAAACTGACCAGAAATGTATTTAAGCTGAACCTACCTGTTACGGTTAGACAGATATGCACGCTGACTGTAAACTCCCAAGTTCAGAAATGTCTTACAGGTTCTAATCCAATAGCCTGGTGCTCTCAGGCCCACCTGCCTGTCACACATTAACTCTGATAACCAGTGCTCCTGTTCCAGTGCTTTTAACTGTATTACGCAAATCCTTATGATTACAGCACCACCCTTTCTGGTATAAATGAAACAAAACATGTAGACTCATGTATTTACCACATAGCCGTTTTTTTTTTTTTTTTTTTTTTTTTTTTTTTTTACAGATTAACGTAAGAACGTTTTGTAAGAGAAAAGCTAGCCTCATGAATCATGAGTTTTGGTTGACAGAATTGCATATTGCTTACATGAAATGTCAAAGCATACACTTCAGGAAGAAATGAGATTGGGTTTGGAGTTCTTCTGTTTATTGAGAGATCTATTTTTCTTTTATTCTTCAGTACTTTTATCTGTATAGTGCTTTTGATCATTTTTACAAATTTACAGGAAACCAGATTTCAGAATTAGATGCCTCATGAATGAGCCAAAGGCAAGAAAAAACTTCATGAGAGGACACGTGGAAGGAGATTTGAAAGTTTTCCAAGCCAACCAGTAAGTCAAAAATCGTATTTGATGATCATGTTTTCTATATCTAAACCAAAAACTATCGGATATTGTAGACGAGCTGGTGAATGAAAAGGTTTCTGAAACTGAGAGCATGTAGCATGGTGAGGAAATTCCTTGTAGCTTATAGATGGATGTGTCCCAGTGTCTAAAAGGTTTCCCTGTGTTCAGAGAGCCTCAGGAGACAGTCTGGATTGACCTGATTGAGCCGACATGCCCCGATGATCTGACTCTATACTAGCTAAGTGGGATCGGATGGCGATGTGCGCTGGTTATAAACTAATTCACTCTTCCACAGTGCAAAGGGTTTTATTTAGCTTTAAAGGGCAATAAAAATAACTGCAGGAGGAATTCCTTCAGGACCGGGTAGGAGTGGGATTAAAACCAGCCTTGGCAAATCTTCATCCAAAGTGCAACAAAGTGTTAAAGGTTCATTAAAGCAAAAGCAAATACAACGAAGATTTCAGACTTTTCCCAGGGTAGTCTTTGTTCAGCTGACTGGAAGTGAGAACTGGAATAATCTATTATTATTTTCAGACTAACATCGCACATTTAGCTGCTTTTTATATTAGTTTTTTTTCCCGCCAGCCTGACTAGCCAACATCCTGACAGTAGCATCTGGTAAATGTATTAGTCAATTAGACTACGCAACCTATAATGTCTTTGGCAAGGATGTACAGTCTTTTACAGAAAGCCACACCTCATTGTAGAAGCATTACCTTAAACTAGATCAACTGAATAAACAGGTAGAAGCAGCTCTGGCACTTGCTTCATTTGGAATGAAAACCTGTAATAAATAACCTGGATAAATTTATACACCCCTGGTCTAGGGTATAGAAGAGAAAATACATCCTTAGGTTTGAACAGTTCTGGGTGGCTAGAGGTCAGCACCCATGTTCTCCACCAGATGTTTCCTGCTTGTCATTTCCCCACACTTCCTATTACTAAATACACAAAGTGAAGAAATTCAGGGTAAGGTTTACACAGAGGTCAAAAGGGCTTGCACCTTTATTCATTTCTTTAAAAGTTAAAGATACCACGAGTTATGCGCTCATTCTGAAATCCCTGAAATCAGTGAGTATAATGAATTTACTCAATCACTACTTAGGATTATCTTTCCATCCATTCATTTTCTATACCCACTTTATTCCTAATTAGGGTCACAGGGACCTGCTGGAGCCTATCCCAGAACACACTGGGTGAGGCAGGGGTACACCCTGGACAGGTCACCTGTCCATCACAGGACTACACATATAGACAGACAACCACACACACTCACACACACTCACTCCTATGGTCAATTTAGAATTACCAATCCACCTAATGTACATGTTTTTGGACTGTGGGAGGAAACCGGAGTACCCGGAGTAAACTCATGCAGGCACAGGAAGAACATGCAAACTCCACACAGAAAGGCCCCTGCCTGTTCGAACCCAGAATTTGACCCCAGGACCTTCTTGCTGTGAGGCAACAGTGCTAACCACTAAGCCACCATGCTGCCCTGCTTAGGATTATTATTTTTTTTTAATGATTTATCTTTTTATGATTTTATATTTAAATGCTCTTCATGCATAAATGACCAGGAAACTATGCTGAGGCTGGACGCAAGAACTTTAAATGTTGGGCCACGTATTGTGAAAGCTGGAATGAAGCCACAAAAGAGTTTTGCTCCTGAGCAAATACTATAAGCCCAGTCAAAAAACTGACTGACGCAATGCTTTTAATTTTATCCAGTTGTCTTAATCATGCACTTTATTTGTATTAACAAGGGAAGACAGGAACTAGGAGATCTTCTTTCAATGCTAAGGCTGAAATGCCACCTCTGGATTTCTGACACTGGTACTGTTACTGTAACTTATAAATCTATATGTGGTTTGCTACCTAGTTATTTATCATTTCTGTAAAGAAAACAGACATTATGATCTTTACTAAGAGAATATTATTATAACTTTCTTTTCCCCTGAACTGAACAGGGAAAAAACGGTTTATAATTTAATGCCCCTAGAACAACTTACAGGAACATTTAAAACCCCCTTTGCTCGATGAATTAATAGCACTTATCAGTAATCTTTGATTATAGCCTTATTGGAGGTTGCTTCTGTATGTGTAGAGGTGGCATCGGTGTATTATGCGGAACACATCGATTCATTCCTTCCTTCGTCTTCAGTAAGCACTTTATCCTGATTGGGAGCCCGAAGGATTACAGGAGCTGTGAGTCAGCAACTCTTACCACTGCACCACCCTGATGTTCGTCAGTATTTTACAACTATAAGGTGTAATTAAAGTATCCTGAGGCATCCTGATATTTTTTGCCACGTCACTATTCTCAGTGTGTTTCCCAAACCGTCATCAATATTTCAGTAAAAACAGTGTATTCCTCATTTGTGGCATGGATAGTGTTGCTGAATCTCAGCTCTGGGGTTTGATCCTGAGCTCGGGTTAATGTCTGTGCAGGTAGTTGTGCAGGTTCTCCATGTGGGTTTCCTCCAGGTTCTTCCAAAAAAACATGCCGGTAGATGGAGTGACTAAACTATTATTGCCCCTAGGTGTGAACGAGTGTGAGAATGTATTTATATAATATTAATGGCATGTTATTCATTACTAAATTAAATGATTATATCGCTCTAAAACAATTGTAAGACAGAAAGGTAACAAATTCCTGTGGTATAAGATGAATCAAATGCCATTATAGGAAAAGGAACTTTTGGGCTGCTTCACATCTCTTGCGTTGAGTCATGGATTATATCTACAGCATTTGGCAGACGCCCTCTATTCACAGCAATGTAGATTTATTTCATTTTATACACCTGACCAGTTGACCCTGGGATTTGAACTCACAACCTTCTGATCAGTAGGCTAACACTTTAACCACTGAGTGATTCATTCTTTACGCATTGCAGCTGATTATAGATAATCAGTGACTTAGTGTCTTTCAGTGAAATATCGTTTTCTCCCTATACTTTCACTTTTTTTTTAGGGTAAAATGCTAGATGTTTACCTGTCACTAAGATACACACATAAATAAAGGGTTTTCCCGGGCTGCCACACTTAGACGATTCTATGGGGGTGGTGGTAGCTCAAGAGGTTAAGGCTCTGGGTCGTGGACAGGAAGATTGGGGTTCAAGCCCCAGCACCGCCAAGCTGCCACTGTTGGGGCCCTTGAGCAAGGCCCTTAACCCCACCTGCTCCAGGGGTGCTGTATCATGGCTGACCCTGTGCTCAGACCCCAACCCCCAAGGATGGTATATGCGAAGAAAGAATTTCACTGTGCTATAATGTATATGACAAATAAAGGCAACTTAACAGATAAAAAAACAATCCTTATCTGTGAGCAATAGAAAGCTAACTCTGCAGACTGTCATCGATTTGAGAAAACACTCTAATACTGCTGATGAGTATGAACCACTCATCAGTCAATGGGTGAGACGCTTAAATATGCGACCAGAACAGCACAAGCAGTGACTCACCCTGCATCATGACAGACATCCTTTTGCTTGAATTAGTGTTTTGTTTTCTTTCAAACGAGGGCGTAATGCATTCAGACATGTCATCAAGGTTTCAGCATTATTCCTTTATCAAAAAAATAATAATAAAAGACCGTCATACAAGGCATGTAGTTACTTTTTAAACTTAAACGCCTTCCGCAAGGATAGAAACAGAGCATTCTTGGAAGGCTGTGATGTTTTCCTTATGCTTATGCGTCTAACTGTGTTAGTGATATTTGCTGATCCTTCAACACTTTTTAAATCTCATATGATAAACTAAACAGACAGAATAATCAACATTGAGTTTGCTTGCTTTTTTGTAATTGCTTTAGAGTATCGTTAACACATTCGGTCCTGGATATCCGTGACCCTGCACCGTGTTTGTTTGCATCTAACAGCTTATTGGTTAAACATCAAGTGATGTCATGTGATGCAGTCCAAGACCATACAGGCGGAGGAACACGACACAGAAATGGCCAGGCTCTTTCATTTCATTTCAATTCATTTCATTTCATCCAGGACAATGTGCCAGATTCACCCTCATAACCATGAGCAATAGACTTATAAATATTTCAACTTATTATTTGGGTACAATATTCTTGAAAGCATACATGGTCAGACTTTGAATTACTAAATTGAATTCAACAACAAATACATTAAAAATAAAATAAAATAAAAAAAACAAACAAAAAAAAAAACATCAAAACTCCAAAGGAAGAGGTCCTTTTAGTTCCTAAATTGAGTGAGTGGGTGCCACACACTGACCAGTCATCATAGTAGTTCATTGCTTCAGCAAACTCAACAGCTCTTACATGCTCAAGATCTGTTATACCCTGATGGATATTACATCCATACCGAGACTGCCAGCTGCATACCGGGTACTGTCAACCCTCGATGAAGCTGTGTATCATTCTGTGCTTGAGTGGGATGTGTTTGTGCATCTGATAGGAAGAGAGAGGACCGGAGAGAGAGAGAGAAAGAGAGAGAGAGAGAGAGAGAGAGGGAGAACAGCAGTGTTCTATGCAAATGGCTTATAAAAAAGTAGCACCCTCCACTTTGTGCAAATGTATCATCTGGATGAGAGGCAAGTGTGAGTCTCTTGAGTTACGTGGTAGGATTCTGGCGACAGATAGACGTGAAATTTATCTTGCGTTTAACATTATGATTAAACGGATCTGGTTACAGAGCCACTATTGAAATGTTCAATTACTTTGGTTATTGTTAAAAAGATTGGATGGGATTTAAAGCGCATTTCTGTGCTAGGTTTGGACGTCATCGAAGGCAGTGTTCGGGGCAGCTAAGTCCCCTGACTTTCACAGCATTACAAGAAAAGCCTTTTTACTATTATATAATTTGAACTGGAACGCGTTCACATGGGCTTGTTGGTATTTTCATGGCTCTTGTAATTAAAATAAAAAAAAACAAAAAACTGCCTCTTAGATTCCTTGATGCTTAGTGATCGGTGTCACCTCCGAGTATCTTTCTGTCGGAAAGTGTACAATCGTGTCAGTCCACATGTGCATCATAAACACGATTAGCATGATTGTAAGCCCTTAAGTAGCATTAGCTTTTCACTCAACCGAAGCCTGTTTTATAACAAAAGTCCTAATTACACAAAAGAACAATCTATTGATCAAATAATTTTACAAATCGCATTGAAATCATGACACCTTGTTAAGCCATCCAGAACACAAAAACGGTAACAGAACTGCTACCTACTCCCCATAGTATTGAAGTGCCTCTCTAATTGAAAATAAATACTCAATATACAATCTCACCTCACATTTATTCATAAATGACGAAAAAAAAAAAAAACAATAAGCGGTGTTTCAACTCGATTCCTAAGGTTACGAAAGATTTTCTTTTACTGCAAATATTTTCGATCTAACTCACAAGGAATACTATGGGGAAGATAGTAACTATGATTGGGCGTAGGCTATTGATTCATATTTTAACGTAACAAAGGTAAAATATGATAAAATAAACACACACAGGGCATAAGACGCATATTTCATCGAACACTCATACATTCTGTTGTTTGAATATATACGCCCATATATATCATATACATATAAAACTGACTGTATTCCTGAAAATACTCTTCTTTATCAAATTTAGATGGCGGCAGTACTATCTCAAGGCCACGCTTGTATTATGAAAGGTTGTATCAGGGTTAAAGGTGCATTATGTTGGATTGTTACACTGAACATCATCGTAAATCAAAAATCGATGCCGAGCACTGACAATTTTAGCTTCGATAGCTTCACGAACCTTTCGCTATTCCGTGTCTTTGCTGCTTAATTTCCTTAGAAATAAACTAATTTATGCTACGAACACATAAGTACACTGTTACAAAAAAGTCATAGACAGATTGAATGATAAATAATAGTGGAACCAGTTCAAACATCCACACAAATATTAGCTCATATTATTAATTATGGCCTACTTGAAAAAACAAAGGTTTGCTTAATTTGTCTCCACATAGTGCACCTTTAAGGGGAGATTGTCACTTGTACACTTACAAGCCTCATCCAGTATGTTGTTGTATGAAATTTCCTGCAAGGCATTTTTTGACTGAAAGACTGTGAATAAATATCATGAATTGTAAACCCTGGGCACTTGGAAGCATTGGCTTTAAAAGGTCTAAGTGTTTGATTGTTTTTTTGTTTTTTTTTGTTGCTCCCAACAGTGAATTACTGAGATCCTTATTTCTTCTCTTTGTAATATAGCAGCCATGCCAGTCCAGTCCAGTCCACTGACTAGATGGATCCCTTCTGGGGCATGTGGCCAATCAATCAACTCACTTTCAAACACAGCACAACAGGTCTACAGATTAAATACCAATTGTGACTAAATAGCGTAAAGGCCTTACGCTTTGGGATTGTGCTTGGATGTGTTCAATCAAGTGTATTAGTCATGAGGGAGGGCCTGTGTGAGGCTGAGGAATCATTTAGCCAGTTTAGCTACTGGCCTGTAAGTAGTAGTGGTACAATTTGGCAAGGACTTTATTTAACTCTTTTCTCTAGAATTTATTAAGCTCCTGAGCTCTCCAACAGCTGTTTGAGTGCACGCTCAATGTTCATCCGATGCCCCACCCGTGTCACCCCCAATTCAGCTAAGTCGTCCTTGGTGAGTGCAGGTAGATGCGCACCTTCGATTTCATGCTCTATGAAGCGGGCTCGATGCTCCCCTAGTCCCACACTCTCTAACCACTCGCCTACGTCATACTTGCTCCACAGTGCAAGGGGGCGCTGTCTGAAGGGCCGCAGGGCCAGGAGTGGGGTGCCCAGGACCGGTGAGGGGCAGGGGGAGGCACAAGGCGACGGAGAAGGGGAGCGGCTGCGGGCACGAGCACTGGCACTCCGCATGACAAAGCGCACCTCCTTGGGCTCCTGTGGGAGGCTCAGGCTGGAGGACTTGAGGATGGTATGGTGGTGATGGTGGTGGTGGTGGGGACCAAATGCACGCATTGGCCCCAGAGGCTCAGTTCGCTCCGGAGTTGCCCCCGGGCTGGGTGTCCTGCGGGTTACTGGGTAGCGGCTGCCCGGGCGGATGGTGAAAGTGGTGCCATAGTTCCTTTGTGAGATGGTGTGAAGCTCACCAAGGCTGCTGAAGAGTCTGACAGGTAGAAATAGGGGTTTGTGAGGGCAAGTTAATAACGAAACCAAAATCCTCAAGTACATCAGTGCCAGAAAAGACCTTATTTCTAACAGCAGAATATTTTTATACAAAGACATCATATAGTTATGCTGTAAGCAGAACAGTTAGTATACACTTCTATTTATGGTTTCCCATAAATTTACAAACAAATTCTGAAATTAGACTGAAGCTAATACCTACCTCAGGGTTTTACCGAAAGGCCTACTGCAAATATACATTATAAATTATCTTCAATGTTTCAAGCTTAGAGAGCTTAGAATTAGTCAATTTATGGCTTATAATATACTTTAATAAAAGCCATGCATGATAATTGCAGCTATAAGTAAAGATGCAGTAAGAAACTTTAGTGAAAGTTAGTTGGACGAAGAGTTGTCTTTTACCCCTCAGAGCTAAAAACCTACGATTTACTCTCTTCTCCATTCTCCTCACATCTGCAAGGACATATAGAGACACATAAGGGTGTGTTATGTGTTTATGTGAGGTGTGTAAAGGAAACCTGTATAACACTAACAGCTGTGTTCAGTGGTGGTGTGTGTTGCTCAAAAGTTGAGAAGACTTTGCTGTGGTACATGCAGGTGTGTAAACCATTTAGACCAAGTGTAAGCAATTAGTTAGACTCACAGTAGTTCTTACCTGGCGCCACCCACTGGTGACCTTCTGCCAGGGTCAAGTGTTCCCATTGGTGGTTCCTCCCCTAGAGAGTGAGTATCTTTACTTAGTAACTCTGCCCCCATTGCAGCAGGCCTACTATCATCGGCTATGCCCACTTGAGCCCTGGGCTCCTCCCCCCAGAGTTTAGAGCGTCTTTGGAACAGGTAGCGTGGGCGGACTGGGCCTGTGCTGGGTGGGTGTGGAAGCAGCTCACTGTCTGACGACTGTTTAAGCAGTGGGTCCCTGAGATGGGCGGGGCGGCCGCGGCCCACCCCGCAACGTGGCTTGCTGGCGTGGGCAGAGTCTGTGCTCTCTGATGACAAAGTGGACATGCTGGAGACTGTGGAAACAGTACTAGTGGTCTCCATGTGCGGGTCCTCGACGCCAGAGTCTGCCGTGGAGTCGCTTGCTTTGCCGGAGGCGATCTTTGCTATAGAAGGCCTTGGAGACGCCCCTGGAGAAATGCTGATAGTGACTTTGGGCGTTTCCTTTATTAGAAGGCCATTGGCAAAGGGTTGAGGGGGTGGGACTATGCCAATCTTGCGAAGCTCCTCCCTGGTTTCTTCATCACTAGATGAGAGAAGCACAGGGGGCAAGGTGACTGTGTAGGGCTCCGCTTCCTCCTCCGAACTCATGGTCATGCTCCGCCCTGCCAGGTTTGAGAGGGTTGGGGCAGGTGAAGGCATGGAAGGTGGAACTACTGGTTGGCTGTGCTCTGTGTCCATCAATGCTGGTTGGACTATCTGCACAGCTGGTGACACCATGGACTCCTCCAAACTTCTCCCAGATACAGGGCTGCCATTAGTCACCTGGCTAGCAGTTTCTGTTGTGATGCTGACAGGCTCTTCCCTCCAGGAATCAGAAGGTGAAGCCTCAAGTGCAGCAGGTGGTGTGACTCCTCCCTCTGTCTCTGGTCTCTCCACTGCTCTGCCCTGAGTGGGTGATGGTGAGGGAGTGGGTGTGGGAGTGGGTGTAGTACGGCCACTGAGTGCACGTTCCCTTGCAGCCAAAGCAAGTGCTAATGGAGAGGAGGGGTCCAAAGGACGCCCAGTGAGAGGATGTATAAATGTTGAACCCCCTGGTGGCAGACCAGGAGAAAGCATGGGTGCTGGAGGTGGCAACTCAGCTAGCTCATCCACTGAGTGTGACTGGGAGAGTAATGGGGTGGTTTGAGGCTCACTGGTGCTTCCCTCAACAGACAGAAACACACTGGTTCTGCGTCGAGCTCCCGGAGGTGTAATCCTAGCCCTCTCAGAGAGCACCTGCTGTTGGAACTGCTCTGCTCGGCTGCTGTGAGGGATTCGAGCGCCTCCTAGGGGAGAGGGATCCCTACCAGTACCAGCCTGGCCAGCTGTGCCCTCCTCAACCTGGCCTTGTTTGACCAGTGGACTCTTCCTGCGCTGGGGCTTGGCAGGAGTATAGACTGCACTCAAACGGCCCACGTTGGCATACGGATTCTCTACAGGCTGGCCACGCCTACGACCACGCTCAGGAGGAGCTGCCCCAGAGGTAGGTGTTGCTGGCCTGGCAATAGGGGCGGGCTCTACTGGAAGATGGGCGGTGTCCTGAAGGATAATCATAGAACGAGCCTTCCTCTGGCGGTCAGTCGTGACAGGACCGTGGAGCTTGGGTTCTGCACCTGGTCTGAAGCTTGAACGAGTCTGATTGGCTGCACGTGTTGGGGGTGGAGGAGGCAAGAAAGATGGGGGAGGACCCGATTCCATGAAGTACGGAGTTGGAGGAGGGGGAGGTGCAGTTTGTGGAGGGGGTGGGATACTGTCTTGTCGGAAGCTGTCAGTCATTGAGGAGCTTCTTGGAAAGTGGTGCTCCCCAATTAAAGCAGATATTCTGTCATCTTCTGGTGCACCTGAATAATATAAAAAATTAATTATGTTCATCGGATGTGAAACATGAATAAACTTCATGTGCTAGATAGGTACATTTTTGTGACTTTGCAAGTAGATTGATTATTGGTAACATGTACATGAGAGCTTACAACCACATATAGAAACTATACTCATGGCTTTACCAAATGATTTAGTTCTGGTCATCCCATGCAGATGCATGTGACTTTTATCCACACCAAGAGACACTCCAGGAGCTATTTGCATCCCTTGCCTCTCCAACAGAGACTATACACACACACAGACACACACACACACACAAACATACGGAAAACAGCTTGAGTAAAATAGTTGATCACATGTTCATCTGATCATTTTAAATAAATAGGAGCAATATGATATGCATATGTGTTAATATTTTACACTAATCTCAGCCTGTGTTATGCGTCGACTGGTTGGTCTCTGTTTCACAGTGGCTGCTCTGGAGTCTGCATCTGAAGGCCGTTGCCTCATCACCACAACGGGCTCTTTCGGAGAACTCAGCATCTCATCCAACTTCTCTGTGAGGAACACACATAAACACACACTCAGATAAAAAATTAAAAACACCTTTTTTGAAACAAACAGACACTTCACAAAGCTTGATTCACAAAACACACAAACAGAAATTCTCTTGATACACTATATTGCCAAAAGTATCCGCTCACCTGCCTTGACTCGCATATGAACTTAAGTGACATCCCATTCCTAATCCATAGGGTCCAATATGACGTTGGTCCACCCTTTGCAGCTATAACAGCTTCAACTCTTCTGGGAAGGCTGTCCACAAGGTTTAGGAGTGTGTTTATGGGAATTTTTGACCATTCTTCCAGAAGCGCATTTGTGAGGTCACACACTGATGTTGGACTAGAAGGTCTGGCTCTCAGTCTCCGCTCTAATTCATCCCAAAGGTGTTCTATCGGGTTGAGGTCAGGACTCTGTGCAGGCCAGTCAAGTTCATCCACACCAGACTCTGTCATCCATGTCTTTATGGACCTTGCTTTGTGCACTGGTGCACAGTCATGTTGGAAGAGGAAGGGGCCAGCTCCAAACTGTTCCCACAAAGTTGGGAGCATGGAATTGTCCAAAATGTCTTGGTATGCTGAAGCATTCAGAGTTCCTTTCACTGGAACTAAGGGGCCAAGCCCAGCTCCTGAAAAACAACCCCACACCATAATCCCCCTTCCACCAAACTTTACACTTGGCACAATGCAGTCAGACAAGTAGCGTTCTCCTGGCAACCGCCAAACCCAGACTCGTCCATCAGATTGCCAGATGGAGAAGCGCGATTCGTCACTCCAGAGAACGCGTCTCCACTGCTCTAGAGTCCAGTGGCGGCGTGCTTTACACCACCGCATCCGACGCTTTGCATTGCACTTGGTGATGTATGGCTTGGATGCAGCTGCTCGGCCATGGAAACCCATTCCATGAAGCTCTCTGCGCACTGTTCTTGAGCTAATCTGAAGGCCACATGAAGTTTGGAGGTCTGTAGCGATTGACTCTGCAGAAAATTGGCGACCTCTTCGCACTATGCGCTTCAGCATCCGCTGACCCCGCTCCGTCAGTTTACGTGCCCTACCACTTCGTGGCTGAGTTGCTGTCGTTCCCAAACACTTCCACGTTCTTATAATACAGCTGACAGTTGACTGTGGAATATTTAGGAGCGAGGAAATTTCACGACTGGATTTGTTGCACAGGTGGCATCCTATCACAGTTCCACGCTGGAATTCACTGAGCTCCTGAGAGCAACCCATTCTTTCACAAATGTTTGTAAAAACAGTCTGCATGCCTAGGTGCTTGATTTTATACACCTGTGGCCATGGAAGTGATTGGATCACCTGATTCTGATTATTTGAATGGGTGAGCAAATACTTTTGGCAATAGAGTGTATCATTGCAAGCCATATATACAATCAAAAATAAGGAAAAGAAGGCCATACAAATGTATGAAGAAACACTGTATACTGTAGACATACAACATAACACCACACAGTACACTCAGTAAACACCCCCACTACAGGAAATACCCCCCAGCACACTGAATCAGTCTCATAATATTTGTCTTACCTCCCCTTCTTCTCCTTGATGCTTGTAGGTAAGAAGTAGGGATGAATCAGCATCAATCAATTGAAACTAATTGTCTGTACATGTAAACTATCATCTCCTGCTTTGGTTACATTTTCAAGAAGTTATCCTTCTTCTAAAAAAACACAATCAATATCTGGGCATAATTCATGAATAAAATAAACTAGTTGAATTTTATGGTTTCAGGTCTTGATCTTGAATACTTTCATTGCAGGTTGCAACACAACAAATGTGCCGAAGTTCAAAGCGAGTGAATATTTATGCAAGACATTGTATGCAGAAAGGAAGCAGAGCTTCTGAGGAGCTACTGTTTCCTCATTAATATGCAAAGGTTTTAGCCTACAGGGTAACAGAGCTACAGTAGCCACAATTATCACACCAGATTCAACTCATCGGCTGCAGATATTCTTTTTCTTCCTCATAATAATAGTAGTAGTAGTGGTAGTAGTAGAAACCCTAGTAGCTATAATTAGAATAGAAGACCTAAAGTCCAGAATGTCTGGGAAATTCACATGAAAACCACAAAGCATGTTATGGACAGATTCTATGGATGGATGGATAGCTCTAAGGTGGTACAATATAAATCCTTTACACCCATTACAGTGTAATTGTAATGAGAGAAAACAATAATGTACTATGAACTCCCATTAAAATCCATAAAGCAGACATCACAAGCCTTCCATATATAATCTGTCATTACACCAAGTTTGTATTCTCTGTATGTAGAATTAATTTTTTAAGAGTTTTTTTTTTTTAGAGTTTTATTAATGATGCTAATGGACATGATAAAAGGTTTAAGACTTATTCCATAGGCCCCTGTCTATGTGTGTGTGTGTGTGTGTGTGTTTTACCCATCTCTTCCAGCTCTGCGGTCATGCTTTTGGAGCGCAGGGTTAAACTCGTGCTTGGGTCTCTCTTGGGTGGTGGAGGAGCTGAAGGTCCATCAAACAAAACAAGTAACATCAAGAGACAGTGTAACACACCAAAGTGGGATTCTTATGGTCTTACTGCAGCATGTATGGTGTTATGTGGGATTTGTATACACACCTTTTTTACGAACAACATCTCCCGTGTCAGGTTTCCGTGTCACCGACACCACCTTCATAAGAAGACGACTCCCACCTTGCCGAATCAGAGAGACCACTTGCCGATGGCCCACTTTCACCACGCTGACCCCGTTCACCTGAGTCACAGAGAAGGGTGGGTTTGATTCTAACATCTCTTACGAACATTTTCCAGGCTTAGTAAACAGTTTTAAATCGCACAGCTCTTTACCTCGATCAGGAAGTCCCCAGTTCGTAGCCCTGCCCTCCATGCAACGCCATCCAGATCCACTGACTCCAGATATTGCAGCGCGGGAAAAGCAGGAGTCGGAGTGAATTCTTCAATTGGAGTTTCAGCTAGTAGTAGAGCGCACACACGCACACACGCATAAGAACAACTGACATATAACAGCCATGTGTGTGTGTATATGAAAGTGTGTGTGTGTGTGCTGAGAGTAGAATACATTTATATTCACATTACCTTTAGCCCCTCGAAGAACGAAGCCAAATCCCTCACTGTCTCTCTTCTGCAGCGTGGCAGTTTTCTCTTCAATTACATAATCACTAAGGACACAGGTCAGTTTAAGACATGATTTTTTTTCTTACATCTTCTTACATTTCATGAGAAAATCAAGCACAATTTCTATATTTTCTCTGCTTGGCTAGTGAGTATAAGATCCCTGAAATCAATCACAAGTCTAAAGTTCTCATATCTTTCATGGAAATACTCGGGTTGTATCTCTTTGTGTATTGTGATTGCACTGGTTTTCATATTTCTATACAACATGACAATTCCCACCTTTTAAAAAGCACAATATCAAGCATGTGTACAGTAAATATGAGCGTTCAGGGGTTTTTTAGATGATTTTTACCGTGATATAACTGTTTGCTGTTTGCACTATACTACGTTTCAAACCTGGAATTTAGAGAGAGACGAGAAGAAAGCAGTGGAATGAGAGATTGTGTACCTGTAGGAGGTATAATTATCATAGGATCCGACAGTGTAATGCCTGAAAAGCCTCTTGGTGCGATCTTCTCTTGTTTCTGCAAAACAGATCCATTTCGCATGTGGCAGCATACTGAATACTAAATCATGTTTAATGATTAGTGCATGAATTCAACCACATGCTATAAAATGGTGGACTGGAAAAATTCATTGGATGTCACTGTTCTAGTAAACCGACAAAAATGATGACAAAATCCTTTTACAACATCATGTGAGGAGCCTGGTCAAATTTATCATTTTTTTAAAAACCAATTTATAGTAGTTGCTTTTAGATCACCAGTGTACTGATGCCTTTCAGAAGAATTGCGATTAAATCTATCGATGCAATTTCCCCCTTTTTCACTTTTGGAAGTAACCAGATTTCAAAATGCTAGAACGTCTTGTTGAGAAACATAGAAAACATTAGCATATCAACGTTTTTCTTTCCACACAGATTCTTTTTCTATATTTTTTCATGTCTAAGCTTGAAAGAGGGGATTTCCAATGACATCAAGAATGAAACCGAGGTGACATCAATAATGTTTACCCAGTCCAAGTAAAAGTCACAGTTTTTTTTATCTTTGGTAAAATTGGCCAATTTTCCAAGTTCTAGAATGCAGTATGGGTTAAGGGTAGGGTTAGGGGGTAGGGTTTGAATGCAGTATGGGTTAGGGTTAGAATGCATTATGGGTTAGGGTTAGAATGTAGTATAGATTAGGGTTAGAATGCAGTATGGGTTAGGGTTAGAATGCAGTATGGGTTAGGGTTAGAATGCAGTATGGGTTAGGGGTTAGGGATTACCTCTAGAATGCAATATAGGTTAGGGTTAGAATGGAGTATGGATTAGGGTTAGAATGCAGTATGGGTTAGGGTTAGAATGCAGCATGGGTTAGGGTTAGAATGCAGTATGGGTTAGGGTTAGAATGCAGCATGGGTTAGGGTTAGAATGCAGTATGGGTTAGGGGTTAGGGATTACCTATAGAATGTAGTATAGGTTGGGGTTAGAATGGAGTATGGATTAGAGTTAGAATGCAGTATGGATTAGGGTTAGAATGCAGTATGGATTAGGGTTAGAATGCAGTATGGGTTAGGGGTTAGGGATTACCTCTAGAATGTAGTATCGGTTAGGGTTAGAATGGAGTATGGATTAGGGGTTAGGGATTAGCTCTAGAATGCAGTATGGGTTAGGGGTTAGCTCTAGAATGCAGTATGGGTTAGAGTTAGGGTTAGGGGTTAGCTCTAGAATGCAGTATGGGTTAGGGGTTAGCTCTAGAATGCAGTATGGGTTAGAGTTAGGGTTAGGGATTAGCTCTAGAATGCAGTATGGGTTAGGGGTTAGCTCTAGAATGCAGTATGGGTTAGGGGTTAGCTCTAGAATGCAGTATATGTTAGAGTTATGGGTTAGCTCTAGAATGTATTATGGGTTAGGGGTTAGCTCTAGAATGTATTATGGGTTAGGGGTTAGCTCTAGAATGCAGTATTGGTTAGGGTTACCTCTTGAATGCAGTATGGGTTAGGGTTAGCTCTAGAATGCAGTATGGGTTAGGGTTAGCTCTAGAATGCAGTATTGGTTAGGGTTACCTCTTGAATGCAGTATGGGTTAGGGGTTAGCTCTAGAATGCAGTATATGTTAGAGTTATGGGTTAGCTCTAGAATGTATTATGGGTTAGGGGTTAGCTCTAGAATGTATTATGGGTTAGGGGTTAGCTCTAGAATGCAGTATGGGTTAGGGTTAGCTCTAGAATGCAGTATGGGTTAGGGTTAGCTCTAGAATGCAGTATTGGTTAGGGTTACCTCTTGAATGCAGTATGGGTTAGGGTTAGCTCTAGAATGCAGTATGGGTTAGGGTTAGCTCTAGAATGCAGTATGGGTTAGGGTTAGCTCTAGAATGCAGTATGGGTTAGGGTTAGCTCTAGAATGCAGTATGGGTTAGGGTTAGCTCTAGAATGCAGTATGGGTTAGGGTTAGCTCTAGAATGCAGTATGGGTTAGGGTTAGCTCTAGAATGCAGTATGGGTTAGGGTTAGCTCTAGAATGCAGTATGGGTTAGGGTTAGCTCTAGAATACAGTATATCATAGATGTGTATGTGTGTATGTAAGTTCTAACCTAGTCGTGGGTCGTACTGTCTGAGCTGAACCTCCTCTACGCAGTGTGCAGGAAACCAACCGGTTCGTCCTTTAACTGAGCCTTCCCAGAATCCTCCTTCACCTATGCTCAGCACTAGGAGAAAAATTGGGTCATCAAATATGGTGTCACCAGTTTTATCAAGATTGCAGAGAAAAAAAGCTTGTGTCCTATTAAACCCCTTAAATGTCTTAAAATTATTGCTATTACAAATGACAAAAGTTGAGGAATATGAGTGCTGAAAGTTTAAGGGGTTAAAAGAAGTAAGGTAGACAGCCTTTATAATCATTATCATATATCTGTAAATCTTTTCTTCACATATACCAGCTTGGAATGAAGTTAGGATCAGAGCGTAGCCGTGCTACGGCTTCCCTGGAGCAGAAAAGGCTAATTAACAAACCCAGCCTTAACTGCTGAGCCGCTCTGTGACTGCCCTGCTTATATAAAGGCGTATACTCTATAATCAGTTGTCACACTACTAAATAACATTCTGCACTTTCATTATATAATTGAATCATTCTAATCATTCTAAAGCTAAGTTTCAGCTGGTTTGGGATTTATATGCAGTATATTTTATCACAACAGTGGCAACCTGCTTTGGAACACTGTATACAGGTACAGATGCTCCCAACATACTGGAAAAACAGACTGACCTTTGACCCTCTCCCCGCGGTTGAGTGTGATCTCACCCTCACCCTGCGGAGTGTGTGAGCTGACAGCGATGAAGGTACGGCCAGGCACCGCGCTGTAGAGCCTCCGCTTTGGCCCTCGGGATACAGCAGGGGGACTGGGATCCCTTTGCACAGGGCTGCCAGGGCTTCAACACACACACATACACACACACACACATAGAGAGACACACACAAATACACACACATGACGTGTCCGAACTGGAGCCTTGAGTAGATTTTAAAGAGATGAACATTCTTATGTGATGAAATTTGGTGCAAATTTATAAACATTTACACAATCATAGCAGAGGTGTAGTTTTTTACGTTGGCTACTTTAGCACATTTGTGAGAAATTAATCTGCACTTGTTTGATATAAAGAGGTCATTTATTGCCTGTGCATTGAAATGCGAAATGAAATGAAAACAATGAAAAGTCTGAATCGCTTGACTCGACTCCATCTTCTCTGCTACATGGAGACATGTAGAAAACGTGAACATGGCTGATAACCTGAGCTCAGGATTGAACCTACAGACCCTGCAGCAGCGGCGCCATCACCAGGTATGCAAGGGATTTAATCCAAACCTCAGAAAAACTCAAAGAAAAAACAAGTAGGCCTATCAATCACGTCCATTTAAATCTAATGCCAAGATTAATTCTACATTTTCTCTTATCTGTAAAGTTCTAAACCATCTGTAGGTGGAAAGTTCTGGAATAATTCTAAAGTGTCTGTTGGTGAGAATTTCTAACCTTTTCTATAGGTTGAATGTTCTGGAATAATACTAAACTTTCTGTAGGTGGAAAGTTCTGGAATATAATTCTAAACTTTTTGTAGGTGGAAAATTCAGGAATACTTCCATAGTTTCTACTGATGGAAAGTTCTAGAACGAAATTCTAAACTTTTCTATAAGTTAAACATTTTGGAATAATTCCAGACCACCTGTAGGTGGAACGTTCTGGAATAATTCTAAACTTTCTGTTGGAGAGAAATTCTAAACTTTCTGTTGGTGGAAAATTCTGGAATAATTCTAAACTTTATGTTGGTGGAAAATTCTGGAATAATTCTAAACTTTCTGTTGGTGAGAAATTCTAAACTTTCTGTTGGTGGAAAGTTCTGGAATAATTCTAAACTTTATGTTGGTGGAAAATTCTGGAATAATTCTAAACTTTCTGTTGGTGAGAAATTCTAAACTTTCTGTTGGTGGAAAGTTCTGGAATAATTCTAAACTTTCTGTAGGTGGAAAATTCAGGAAAATTCTATACTTTCTATTGACTGAAAGTTTTGGAATAATTCTAAACCTTTCTATAAGTTGAACATTTTGGAATAATTCTAAACCTGTTGGTTAAAAGTTCTGGAATAAAAGCTCTGTGCCTCTGATAATAATACAAAATACTTTATTGTTATAAATTATTGCACACATTTAAATATTGAGGCTAATATTTGAATATATGAAGTAATAAAGTGGTCCACAGAATTTTTTTCCAGGTAAAGCAGTGAAACATTTGAAACCCCCGCTGAAGAGTACCTGAGATGGCCACGGGTGTGTCTCCTGAGGCTGCGTGTGTGTCCTCCCTGTGGGCTGTGTGGGCTCGGTACGGTGTTATCAGGCTCCAGAGGGGGCAGGCTGTGTAGTGAAGGGGCTGGAGAGGGTGCGGGCAGACTCTCGTCCAGTGCGTTATCGCTGGCCGAACGCATCAGGGAGCGGCGTGGGGACACACACACCCCACGGCGCCGAGACGAGTATGAGGGACTCTCCCTGAAAGGCACTGTAACAGAGAGACAGTCTCACACACATACACACCATCGACTCACGGTCACGTACGCATACACAGAGTCGAGAGTCTGTGTATTCTCTGTCGGTTTCCGGCAGACATTTAGCGGAGATGACAAACATGCAAGTAACACGCATTTTACAACACACTCTCACATACACACACATATATACACACACACACACGCACACACACACCAACAACTATGACAAAGTGTATGTATCTGGGCATTATTCAACATGCCTTGACTGGTCCACAAGGCCACCTTTCAGTCACTGGAAGAATTTTCTATTTATTTGAATATTAGAACGTCTCAAGACATTAAGAATGATGCCCTTGTTTAGTGGTCGAGAGATTCTACAAAAGAATCACAAAATTTTTGCAAAGGGATTGAACAGGTGTTACAGAAAAGAGTCATGGACAACCCAGAGATTGAGCAGAGAAATCTTTAGGATACAGAGAATACACAGAAAACACATATCATACACACACACAAACATATACACATACACACACACACACACAAACACACAGACCATATAGAGATTACAAACAGATGACTCACAGATTACATTAAGGTCACATGGAGGAGCAGTGAGAGTTACAATGAGAGCACACACAGATCATAAAGACGCTGTGTAACGATGGTGTAATGTCCGATACACCGTTGAAGCAGAGATTAAACACGCATTCCATTATTCTGTTCAACTTTCTTTGTTTAATCCACATTCGAGACTTTATAATTAACAGTCAAGAAATCATCGATTTTCAAAACGCAGCCCGTCAACTGAGTCTGAACAACAGCGTCGCTGAGTTTAATTCTCAAATCCGATTGGTCAGAAGATGCTGGCTTGAATCATTGAATTCAGATGTTGTTTTTCAGGTGTTGAGCTCGGCCCCTTAGTTCCAGTGAAAGGAACTCTTAATGCTTCAGCTTCATACCAAGACATTTTGGACAAGTTCATGTTCCCAACTTTGTGGGAACAGTTTGGGGATGACCCCTTCCTCTTCCAACATGACTGTACACCAGTGCACAAAGCAAGGTCCATAAAGACATGGATGAGTGAGTTTGGTGTGGAGGAACTTAACTGGCCTGCACAGAGTCCTGACCTCAACCCCATAGAACACCTTTGGGATGAATTAGAGTGGAGACTGAGAGCCAGACCTTCTCGTCCAACATCAGTGCCTGACCTCACAAATGCGCTTCAAGAGGAACGGTCAAAAATTCCCATAAACACACTCCTAAACCTTGTGGACAGCCTTCCCAGAAGAGTTGAAGCTGTTATAGCTGCAAAGGGCGGAACAACTCCATATTACATTCATGTGCATGTAAAGGCAGACGTCCCAGTCTTGGCCTGGCTCACAGTCTCTGCTCTAATTCATCCCAAAGGTGTTCTAAAGGTGTTCTAGTTCCTTTCCCTGGAACTAAGGGGCCAAGCCCAACCCCTGAAACACACCTGAATTCAATGATTTGGAGGGGTGTCCCCATATAGTGTATGTACTTTAACTATTACATACATGACATTAGCACAGAGATAAACATTCACTGATGTGTTAAGAATCTGTCTTTGTGACTATACCCGGTTTGTCTATAGTAGCAGAATCTAAATTAAACGCTATCTTTCATTCTTTAAATGGAGCAAATTAATTACAGTGAAATGTTTTAGCTGGAAATCTGGGCTGGATGAAATCGCTGATATTCTATAAGCAGAAAAAATGGAAAAATCGGAGAGCACATAGAAAGCAAAATAGCACATAGGGGCTGAAACATGTATGGAACAGCGATCTTGCATTAACAAAGGTTTTGATTGCGTTTTTTTTGTGCAATCAATTCAGCAAGAACGACATTTTACACCTCATGCTACAAGAACTAGAACTCAAGAAGGTCAAAGTATGTCTTACCTACGTCTGAGGTTTTATGGATCTTGATGATCTCAGCCAGGTCAAAGTTCCCTGCGATGATGGCCACCTACAGGTATGTTCAAGATTTTTTTTTATTGTGCCCAATCATGTCATCATAAATTCATGATTCAGGCAAAAATGTAAGTTTTAAAAGTATAAATTCCTCGAGGCAGGCTACCTGGAATGCTGTCTGGTTGTTGTAGTTCTTGATGTCTTTATTTGCTCCGCGAAATAGCAACACTCGGGCACATCCGTCCTGTGCAGACGGGAAACGTGTGGGATGGGATAGAGGTGAAGGATGGAAGCGTGGAGAGAAGGGAGAGAGGAGAGGGTAGACTGGTGTAGGATCAGAGGATAAAGGCATATACACAGCTTTAAAGCAGGAGACTCACGCATACCGAACCATTCATGCATACCGAACCATTCTTTCATACAACAGCATGAAATACAAGCTGATATCATTTATTGAATTATTTGGTTGTAAGTGTTCTTACAAACCAAGAGTGATCTTTACATTAAACCCATTAAAATCGAAGTGACCATGTCATTAATCAGGATTATAATAATAACAATTTATACCGCTGTTGAATTCTTCAGTCTTATTGGCCAGAAGATGCTGGTTCATTTGCTGTAATGTTGTAATATGCTATCGTTTCTATGGTAACAACAAACGCAAGGATGTTTCGATGAAATGAGTGTGTGTATGAGCGAGTGAACAAGTGTATGAGTGAGTGTGTGAGTGAGAGTGTGAGTGTGTGAGTGAATGAGTGAGTGAGTGAACGAGTGAGTGAGTGAGTGAGTGAGTGTGAGTGAGTGAGTGAGTGAGTGAGTGTGAGTGAGTGAGTGTGAGTGAGTGAGTGAGTGAGTGAGTGAGTGAGTGAGTGTGAGTGAGTGAGTGAGTGTGAGTGAGTGAGTGTGAGTGAGTGAGTGAGTGAGTGAGTGAGTGAGTGAGTGAGTGAGTGAGTGAGTGAGTGAGTGTGAGTGAGTGAGTGAGTGAGTGAGTGTGAGTGAGTGAGTGAGTGAGTGAGTGAGTGAGAGTGAGTGAGTGAGTGTGAGTGAGTGAGTGAACAAGTGAGTGAGTGAGTGAGTGAACAAGTGAGTGAGTGAGTGAACAAGTGAGTGAGTGAGGGAGTGAGGGAGTGTGTGAGCAAGTAAGTGAGTGATTGAGTGAGTGAGTGTATGGGTGTTTGAGGGAGTGAATGAGTGAGTGAGTGAGTGTATGGGTGTTTGAGGGAGTGAATGAGTGAGTGAGTGAGTGAGTGTATGGGTGTTTGAGGGAGTGAGTGAGTGAGTGAGTGAGTGAGTGAGTGAGTGAGTGAGTGAGTGTATGGGTGTTTGAGGGAGTGAATGAGTGAGTGAGTGAGTGAGTGTATGGGTGTTTGAGGGAGTGAATGAGTGAGTATATGGGTGTTTGAGGGAGTGAGTGAGTATATGGGTGTTTGAGGGAGTGAGTGAGTGAGTATATGGGTGTTTGAGGGAGTGAGTGAGTGAGTGTATGGGTGTTTGAGGGAGTGAGTGAGTGAGTATATGGGTGTTTGAGGGAATGAGTGAGTGAGTATATGGGTGTTTGAGGGAGTGAGTGAGTGAGTATATGGGTGTTTGAGGGAGTGAGTGAGTGAGTATATGGGTGTTTGAGGGAGTGAGTGAGTGAGTATATGGGTGTTTGAGGGAATGAGTGAGTGAGTATATGGGTGTTTGAGGGAGTGAGTGAGTGAGTATATGGGTGTTTGAGGGAGTGAGTGAGTGAGCGTATGGGTGTTTGAGGGAGTGAATGAGTGAGTGAGTGTGTGGGTGTTTGAGGGAGTGAGTGAGTGTATGGGTGTTTGAGGGAGTGAATGAGTGAGTGAGTGTATGGGTGTTTGAGGGAGTGAATGAGTGAGTGAGTGTATGGGTGTTTGAGGGAGTGAGTGAGTGTATGGGTGTTTGAGGGAGTGAATGAGTGAGTGAGTGTGTGGGTGTTTGAGTGAGTGAGTGAGTATATGGGTGTTTGAGGGAGTGAGTGAGTGTATGGGTGTTTGAGGGAGTGAGTGAGTGAGTGTATGGGTGTTTGAGGGAGTGAGTGAGTGAGTGTATGGGTGTTTGAGGGAGTGAGTGAGTGAGTGTATGGGTGTTTGAGGGAGTGAGTGAGTGAGTGTATGGGTGTTTGAGGGAGTGAGTGAGTGTATGGGTGTTTGAGGGAGTGAGTGAGTGTATGGGTGTTTGAGGGAGTGAGTGAGTGTATGGGTGTTTGAGGGAGTGAGTGAGTGAGTGAGTGAGTGTGTGAGCGAGTGAGTGTGTGAGTGAGTGTGTGAGTGAGTGAGTGAGTGTGTGAGTGAGTGAGTGTGTGAGAGAGTGTGTGAGTGAGTGAGTGAGTGTGTGAGTGAGTGAGTGTGTGTGTGAGTGAGTGTGTGAGTGTGTGAGTGAGTGTGTGAGTGAGTGAGTGTGTGAGAGAGTGTGTGAGTGAGTGAGTGAGTGTGTGAGTGAGTGAGTGAGTGTGTGAGTGAGTGTGTGAGTGAGTGTGTGAGTGAGTGAGTGAGTGTGTGAGTGAGTGTGTGAGTGAGTGAGGGAGTGTGTGAGTGAGTGTGTGAGTGAGTGTGTGAGTGAGTGAGGGAGTGTGTGAGTGAGTGTGTGAGTGAGTGTGTGAGTGAGTGAGTGAGTGAGTGAGTGTGTGAGTGAGTGTGTGAGTGAGTGAGTGAGTGTGTGAGTGAGTGTGTGAGTGAGTGAGGGAGTGTGTGAGTGAGTGTGTGAGTGAGTGTGTGAGTGAGTGAGGGAGTGTGTGAGTGAGTGTGTGAGTGAGTGTGTGAGTGAGTGAGTGAGTGAGTGAGTGTGTGAGTGAGTGTGTGAGTGAGTGAGGGAGTGTGTGAGTGAGTGTGTGAGTGAGTGTGTGAGTGTATGAGTGATTGAGGGAGTGAGTGAGTGTGTGAGTGAGTGTGTGAGTGAGTGAGTGAGTGTATGAGTGATTGAGGGAGTGAGTGAGTGTGTGAGTGAGTGAGTGTGTGAGTGAGTGAGTGAGTGAGTGAGTGAGGGAGGGAGGGAGTGAGTGTGTGAGTGTGTGAGTGAGTGTATGGGTGATTGAGGGAGTGAGTGAGTTGGTGAGTGAGTGTGTGAGTGAGTGAGGGAGTGAGTGTGTGAGTGAGTGAGTGAGTGTGTGAGTGAGTGTGTGAGTGTGTGAGTGTATGAGTGATTGAGGGAGTGAGTGAGTGTGTGAGTGAGTGAGTGTGTGAGTGTATGAGTGATTGAGGGAGTGAGTGTGTGAGTGAGTGAGTGAGTGAGTGAGTGTGTGAGTGAGTGTGTGAGTGTATGAGTGATTGAGGGAGTGAGTGTGTGAGTGAGTGAGTGAGTGTATGAGTGATTGAGGGAGTGAGTGTGTGAGTGTGTGAGTGAGTGTGTGAGTGTATGAGTGATTGAGGGAGTGAGTGTGTGAGTGAGTGAGTGAGTGAGTGAGTGAGTGTGTGAGTGAGTGTGTGAGTGAGTGAGTGAGTGAGTGAGTGTGTGAGTGAGTGAGTGTGTGAGTGAGTGAGTGAGTGATGGAGTGAGTGTATGGGTGATTGAGGGAGTGAGTGTGTGAGTGAGTGTGTGAGTGAGTGAGTGAGTGAGTGAGTGTGTGAGTGAGTGAGTGAGTGTGTGAGTGAGTGAGTGAGTGATGGAGTGAGTGTATGAGTGATTGAGGGAGTGAGTGTGTGAGTGAGTGAGTGAGTGAGTGTGTGAGTGTGTGAGTGAGTGAGTGTGTGAGTGAGTGAGGGAGTGAGTGTATGGGTGATTGAGGGAGTGAGTGAGTGAGTGAGTGAGTGTGTGAGTGATTGAGGGAGTGAGTGGGTGTGTGAGTGAGTGTATGGGCGTTTGAGGGAGTGCGTGAGTGAGTGTGTGTATGGGTGATCGAGGGAGTGAGTGAGTGAGGGAGTGTGTGTGTGAGTGTGGGAGTAGGTGTGTGAGTGTGTGAGTGAGTGTGTGAGTGTATGAGTGATTGAGGGAGTGAGTGAGTGTGTGAGTGAGTGAGTGTGTGAGTGTATGAGTGATTGAGGGAGTGAGTGTGTGAGTGAGTGAGTGAGTGAGTGTGTGAGTGAGTGTGTGAGTGTATGAGTGATTGAGGGAGTGAGTGTGTGAGTGAGTGTGTGAGTGAGTGAGTGAGTGTATGAGTGATTGAGGGAGTGAGTGTGTGAGTGTGTGAGTGTGTGAGTGAGTGTGTGAGTGTATGAGTGATTGAGGGAGTGAGTGTGTGAGTGAGTGAGTGAGTGTGTGAGTGAGTGAGTGAGTGAGTGAGTGAGTGAGTGTGTGAGTGAGTGAGTGAGTGTGTGAGTGAGTGAGTGAGTGTGTGAGTGAGTGAGTGAGTGTGTGAGTGAGTGAGTGAGTGAGTGAGGGAGTGAGTGTATGGGTGATTGAGGGAGTGAGTGAGTGAGTGAGTGTGTGAGTGAGTGAGTGAGTGAGTGAGTGTGTGAGTGAGTGAGTGAGTGAGTGTGTGAGTGAGTGAGTGATGGAGTGAGTGTATGAGTGATTGAGGGAGTGAGTGTGTGAGTGAGTGAGTGAGTGAGTGAGTGTGTGAGTGAGTGAGTGATGGAGTGAGTGTATGGGTGATTGAGGGAGTGAGTGTGTGAGTGAGTGTGTGAGTGTATGAGTGATTGAGGGAGTGAGTGAGTGTGTGAGTGAGTGAGTGTGTGAGTGAGTGTGTGAGTGTATGAGTGATTGAGGGAGTGAGTGAGTGTGTGAGTGAGTGTATGGGTGATTGAGGGAGTGAGTGTATGGGTGATTGAGGGAGTGAGTGAGTGTGTGAGTGAGTGTGTGAGTGAGTGTGTGAGTGAGTGTGTGAGTGAGTGTGTGAGTGTATGAGTGATTGAGGGAGTGAGTGTGTGAGTGAGTGTGTGAGTGAGTGTGTGAGTGAGTGAGTGTGTGAGTGAGTGAGTGAGTGTGTGAGTGAGTGTGTGAGTGAGTGTGTGAGTGAGTGTGTGAGTGAGTGTGTGAGTGTATGAGTGAGTGAGTGAGTGAGTAAGGTGTGTATGTACCTGGTTGTAGAGAGCACACAGGTGCAGCGCTGTGTTTCCTGAGGCATTCTGCGCACTCATCTCAGCTCCGTAGAACAACAGGTGCTCGAGGTGCTGCACATTTCCATGTCGACAAGCCTGTGGATCAACACCACCCCCGTACTTCAGTCCCCCTACTGCTGTAGATATAGTGTCAAACATATAGATGTGTATGTGTGTGTGTGTGTGTGTGTGTGTGTGTCACCTGGTGGATCTCCTGCCAGCCATTCTCGTCGCTGTAGCCGAGCTGAGCGTGATCATACAGCAGCAGTTCACAGCAGTACGGGTCGCCCCCCACCATAGCGCTGTGGTACAGAGGAGTGAGCCCACGGCTGTCTTTATAGTCCGGAGACGCTCCCAGATCCAACAGGGTCTGCAAAATACAAGGAAGAAAAAAAGTTTAAAAAAAAAAAAAAAAAGGAAAAACAAAGAGCTCAGTTTTCACTGAGACACAAGTGTAGATTAGCGCTATAACACCTGTGTATGGGGTAATTTAGATGGGCGTAATATTTTTTTTACCCATTTTTCGTGCCGATGAATGAGTCTGCGCTGATGTGGGTGGAGAAACACAACAGGAGATGAATGAACACACAAAAGCACAAAAAAGTCTTTTGTTGCTCTATCAGCCACCAGCTGGTTATTTCTACCGCTAAAATATTGATATGAAATCTTTACATATGTCATGATGAAACTACGCTCAGTTCTTAAACAGAAGTTGATCTGATTAGATCTCGCACCACCAAGCCTCTTACTAGCATTTTCTTTATCCTAGAGTTTGTCCCGCGTAATGGCATTCGATCTGCATGATTTGGCATAGGTTTTATGCCGGATGCCCTTCCTGTCGCAACCCTCCCTTTTTTATCCGGGCTTTGGACCGGCACTGAGAGGTAACTCTTCAGTGGTTGGGGTGACGGAGATGGAGGACACGATGCCAACCCATCACAGGGCACAGTCACAACCACACACACACCACACATGTCTTCGGACTTGGGGAGGAAACTGGAGAACCCAGAGGAAACCTGGGGAACCGAACCCCAAACCCCGGAGGTACAAGACACATATGCTATAAGATATAGACGCATATTTAAATCATGTGTTCAAAACGGTTACAAGTGGAAATATCCATCCAGAAATGTTCTCATGAGAAAGTAAATAAAAATGCTAACTTGCTCGTTTTTAAACATGCTCAAGTATTAAACAGCAAAAGGAACGGTTTTTAAGGTGAAATGAAGTTACTGTCTTGTTTGCGAATCCTAACTGTTATTACGTGTCTATAACATGATTATATGCAAGACTAACTTTAAGTAGTTTGCGTAAGTTGCCAAGACAACTTATGCTAGCTACTGGAATCAGTGCTAGCCTAATCTGGAATTAGCAAAGAAAGCAGACTAAGCTAAATACAGCCAGGTAATGTTAGCAAATTTGCTGGAAGTCACAACTTCCTCCTCAAGTTCAACACTGCAGTCTGGTGGCTGATCCAGAGTCTCTCTCACACACACACATAAAGATAGCGATAGAGCTAGCTCCATTGTGTAGCTTGATGAATTGGCAGTATTCTTAATGTTTTTCACTGATGAGATCATTCACGTATTTTGGAAGTGTAAGGAGAAAACAGTGCCATTTTTAAATGAAATACTACGCATACAAATATCCAGTTACACCAAAATAATACTTAAATACAGTAATGAAGTAAATTTAATCCAGTATTAATCACCCCCGGCACTGAAGCTCACCAAAAACGGATATCAGAGCCCCTGTACTACGTTGGCATTATAACAACGACAGTTATGGGATTGTACATCAGCTAAATGCCACTTTGTTACTCTCACACAAATTTACAACATCTCGTCAAGTCTTAAATCTTTAAGCTCTTTTAGCTATCGAATAAAACCCATTTTTTTGTTTAAACAGTCCCAGTACAATTCCCCTCCTCATGGTTATATTCCTCATGTTTATGAGACATCTGGCTCGAAAGACTTCAGTTAAACACGGAAGAAAGATAACAGCATATCCACACAGATGGTGCTCGCTGCAAATGGGTTTGGACTGTGTGTGTGTAGTGTGTGTGTATTGTGTGTGTAGTGTGTGTATGAAGGCTCACAGTTAGAGCTACGTGGTTGTGCGTCTGTACGGCCTTGTGTAGTGCAGTGATGCCGTCTCTGGTTCTGAAGTCCAGGTGAGCTCCTCCACTCCTCAGAACTTTAATCAGGTCAGCGCTCGATTCCAACTGTGCTGCCAGGGTAAGAGGCGACTCTGTAACACACACACATGCACACACACACACACACACACACACAAACAGATGTCTGGTCTGTTACAACCATTTTGTTGATCTTAGAAATGTTTGCAAATTGTCTCAAGGGTTCTTCTTTCTCTGAAGCATTCTTAAGAGACCTAGCCAGAGAAATCTTGGGTTCTAATAAAAAATTCTAGATTTACTTAATAAAAATATCTAAAAATGGAATTCATTGTTGTTGGGTTCTACACCGATCTTTTTAAGCACTCCCTTCAAGAAAGATTTGGACATTGAATGGAACTGCAATCTTATATATGGAAATCTTATATATGGAAAACTATTGCTATTGGGTTTTACATAGAACTCTTGGTGAAAGAGCCAAAGAACCCATTATTATCTTGAATGGAAGTAGTTAAGTAGCCTTTGTCACATTACTGCACAGTGAAATTCTTTCTTTGCATATCCCTTCCTTGGAGGGTTGGGGTCAGAGCACAGGGTCAGCCATGATGCAGTGGGTTGAAGGCCTTGCTCAAGGGCCCACCAGTGGTAGCTTGGCTCGGGATTCAACCCCAATGTTCCAATCAACAATAACAATAAACAATAACAATAAAGCTTCTTGAATCTTGAATCAACAAGCCAGAGCTTTAACCAAAGAATTTAGTTTTTTTGTTGTTTTCAAGCATTTTCACTTTTAAGTGAAAAATCTAAAGAACCCTTCAGGATTTTGACCCTTTTTCCAGTACACTGGTGTTTCATTCTGCCACCGGAATAGAAATAGACTTACAGGACATAATGAGTTTTCTTTGGGGATGGTTCATATGTTTAATGAAATTAACAAGACTGTGAAAATCTTGAAGAGAAAACTTCTTGTTGCTGCTAGATTCTGTCTAGAAACTGTAAACATTTCCTAAGAAAAAAGATTCAAAGAAAGATTCAAGCACTGGGTAAATAGACTGGATTTGTTCATGCAGTTAACATTTCTAGCTAAAAAAAAAAACCAACCAGAATCTAAAAGGGAATTCTGTTGTTGTTGGAGTAACTACACATGACTTTTAAATCATTTTTTGAGAGAAAGAACCATAAAACAGACGATATGTTCTTTAATAAAACTGGGTTCTTTTGGTGGGTAACATTTCTAGATCTGAAAAACAAATGTTAGATATTAAGTTAAAGAAGCCTTAAATGGAGTAACAATAAAAACAAGCTATTAGAGTCTGGCTAAACATAAAAAAAAAAAAAAAATTCTCGTCCTCACCTCCAGTTTCTACATCATGGAAGTTGGGATCTAGCCCTTTCTCCAGGAACCTGCAGACCTTCTCCACACTCGTCTGCTGAACATACTCCATGAACTTCTTCAGATTGGCCTAAAAGAAAAAAAAGAAAAACCACAGTGTGATAATTAGCGCAATTACAATACTGCCACAAGAATACTGAAATATGCTGAATACGTATAAGAATACTGAAAGGAACGGAATGGAAAAAGGTTTTCCTTTCACAGTGGCATGTTCACATGGAAGTTCACAAGATCTGAACAAGGAGGTGAATATAAAGTCGTACATGAAGGAAAGCTGTGTTTATATTGTACATAATCTATCTATATTCACGCTAATATTTCATTTTCATCTCTTGTGTTTGAACTTTAATTAGAAATAATATAAAATAAATATACATATACATAAATAGAAGTAAAAATAAATACCTGATAAATATGAGAGAGTATATATAAGACATCAGACCTCAACACATCTGTTGCTGGAATGTGAAAAATCCCTTTACAAACTAATTTTCAGTATGTTTTATTGATTACAGAAGACATAAATCAAAAATGTGTCTTCAGACTTGTCCATATTGCCAGAAGATTAAGACTGCTTAAATGGAAAGACCCCCTTTTCCCTACTTTCCTTCATTGGATTAAAGAGATCATGCAGTATCTTAAACTGGAACAAATAAAATACTCTCCTCAAGGGTCTTATCAGAAATTCTATGCAATCTGGCAACCTTTATTGTCATTTGCTGAAAAATACAAGTAGGGAATACAATCCCAAAATATGTAGAATTGTTTATTTTTTTTGTCATTTTTGTACAATTTCATTGATGTCTGCTGGGTAAAGGGTTGGTTTGGGGTATGTTGGTGTACTTTTTCTGTTTTTTCTTGCATATTATAACATATTAAATAAACAGACATTGTTAAAAGAAACGTGTCTATATTATATAATAATTAAAAAAGAATCATGAAGCAACGAACTTATATCCTTTCTGTCAATTGTGTTACCTTAGTGTGAAGTTTGGCTAGTTGCTTGTCGTCCACATGGCTCTGAGTGTAAACACGCCTCTTGTAGCGAAACTGCACGTAGAAAATACACACACACACACACACACACACACACACACACACACACACACATACACACACACAATTAAACAACATTAATAATAAAAACAGAGAGAAAAGACATAAGATGGCAGGCTTTCCATTCCATTTCTAGTGAATTGTGTGTCTCCCACAATTATGTTGACCTTGTGGAGACATTTAGCTGGTTTATTTTTATTTATTTATTTATTACAAAAACCTCATCTTCGTTACAAGCATTAGATTTAACATTAGGTGTATAATAGCATTAATAAGCAGCATTAACAATTATGTCGATGTAAGGATAGTAAAGAAAGATAAACGTGTGTGTGTGTGTGTATATGTATACCTCTAGGTAAGGTACAGGTGTGACAGTAGGGAGAGGATACTCCCTGAGCAGTCTTTCTTCGTCCAGGAACTTGCCGGCTCGGCCGTTGAAAGCCGGGAGGTAGAGGCCATAGTTCAGCACATCAGTCAGGCTCTGGGTCAGAGTAACCAAAACCCGCTGCTTACACACCCACACCGGAGCCTCCAAGTCCAAGCGCAGACACTTCTACACACACAAACACACAAACACTTGATGCTAAGAAACAGAATTCAAACTTTCTGCATCAGTGTTTGGTTTTAGAAATGTATCTCAACATTAAACCTATTTGACTTTTAAGTTCTGTTTATTAACCAAACTAATTACAGGAAGTAGATGTCATTCTACTGCTTCATGTAGGTAAGGAGAATGTATTTATCTAGTTAGTTAACAAATGATATACCAAAACATGCTAGCAAAACAAAGCAAAGCTCCATTTTACTGTTAATGAGTAAAGTCCTTGCACTATCCTTTTATTTGGTCAAGCTCACTGTTTCTTTCTGTAGTCTAAATGGCACAGTTATTTATATCTCCATAGACTGAGAAAGTGAGGATTGCTTTAACAGGTAAAGTAACATCACAGCTAAGAATTACTGCTGTGTTCTTTGAGATAATAGTTCGTATGATTCATGCAGGGTCAGTGTGCAGGTCGAAATGACTGCAGTATCAACTCCAGCTCTCTCTCTTATTCCTATACGTGTGTTTAATAAGTAATCTTGGGCTAGTTTTGTGACTGAAGATGGACCGAACGCCTGAGAAAGGTGTAGCTGGCGAGCTATCGCTAACACACCTGAGGTAATGAAGGTAAGGTGTCATCATTAATTAGACCGATTTCTCAAAATGTCACTCTGCTATCTTGAATAGGTTCATTAAGCTAGTGCTTTTTTAGCACTAAGGCTTCCATAAAAGCTTCCGAAGTACGGTCCTCTTCTGCAGACCGGCTCTTCCTTTACAATCTCTCTCAAATTGATCGACTTTGTTACACTGATAAAAATCACATCTCGACTATATTTATTACTGAGCATTTCTGTAGCATTTAGCGTGTTTGTGTTTGCTCACATGAATCTGAGAATCTAATAGAAACCTCAATAGGGAAACGAATTGCCTATCAATAATGTCAACTTGGACCTAATGGGTTATATGAGTGAAACATTTCAGGAATAAAAAGCTGGAAGGCACCAATAAAGAGGCAAACTATTACTGTGCACATTTAAATAATGAGCCTAAGCTTACATTCATGGGCTTTATTGGGATTTGTTATAGAATTAAAGGGTTTATAAAGGCAAAGTTTTTGAACCGCTGTTTTAAACCAAACATTGGAGGTAAGACCTTCCTAAGAAAAATGGGTTTTTATTTTTTCCCCAACTGCCAGCTCATCTCTATTCTCTGAAGTACATATTTTCTGAATGAGACTGTGCTAAAGGAAATGATAGCCTGTGTGACCCTGCCTTGTGATTGACCTCTGGATTTTTCACCACAGGTCTGTTGAATCTCCATGTCTGAGCGTGTTAGTTCCAGTACACTAGAGTTTCTATAGGAGCTGCTGATTCCTATTGGTGGATGTTACACATATTATGAGCCTAATAATTAGTAAAAATAAAATTTGTTTTTTATTCTACATTGATGGAAGGAGTCACTAGGGTCAGTTTTCCCACATGGGGAAGTCTTTAGGATTGCACTAAAGAAATTGTATTTTTGATCTTATTTAATATGTTAAAGGAAAATATAAGAGGCTGAGTGAAGCTGCTCTAACATTAGTGATAATAGGAACTAACTTGTTTTTTGGATGTTCCACAACATTAAATAATAATAAAAAGGGTCATTCATCAACACTTGTGATCACATGCTTTCGTATTAGAGGAATCAAACATTTTAGGGCTTTGGGCTTGTAACAGTAACTCAGTTACTCAGTTGTTTTCCTATAGCAGTGTTTTATTTCTCATTTGTCTGACGTGAGCAATCCATATGAGAGCCAATGACATGCATAATGAGTACATGGGCATGACAGGAAGATTGGAAAAGGTTGCTTAGGAGTTCATGAGAGAGAGAAAACAGACAGCGTCACGCAGTAGGTCGATGTCATCATAGCTCCTGAACTCACACGGCTCTTCTCAGAACTTTGTTCAGAGGAGGAGGAGGAGAAGAAGAAGAGCTGCACAGACTCACTGTTTGCTGAAGGTCAGGGATTCCGATGCGGATAATGACGGCGTTTCCGTGGAGATCTTCCATGGAATCGTTGGAGACGCCCTTAGACCCCGGAGAGCCACGAATGCTGTCGTCGCCGTGGTTTCCGTTGGTAGGGGCGTGCTGTTGCCGCGGCCTGTCGGGAGCCTCATGTTTGCCGTCGGCAGGTGGACTCATAGGCATGCTCTGGGAATGTGTGTGAGGGTGTTGTGCGCTGCTCAATACGCTGGCCTCACAACCCTACCAACACAACATGCACACACACACACACACATACACACACACACGCACACATGCACACACACAAACACGGTTTCATAATCAGCTTAAAGACATGTCTCTACACTGCAGTATGTGCTCACCATGTACAGCATATTATTTTAATCTGTGTGTGTGTGTGTGTGTGAGAGAGAGAATGAGAGAGAGAGAGAGAGAGAGAGAGAGAGAGAGACAGGTAGAAAAAAAAGGCCTGACGTCTGCCGGTTGTGAGTGGTTGCCATGGACACTGTGAAACAGATCCATTTGGGGGAAAAAATGGAATTTCAGGGAACCCTGTATTACATGTCACCATGGCAACGCTGCACTCTGCTTGTTCTGCTGAGCTACGGCACCTCCACTTCCTTTTTAGACACACACACACACACACCGCACTACACTACATTACACTACACCACACACATGCGGCAAGCGCTTCCATCATGTACCACTCGAACCATTAACATCCACACGAAACTTCAATTTGTACACACACACACACACCTGTTCTGCCACTAGTAACTCATACAGGCACGTCTCCCACCTCCCACACACACTCACATGTGCAATCACACACCCGGTGGCAGCGTATAAGAAAGTCCCTCGCTATTGTCCTGGAAGGCAGAGCGGAAGCCCTCACTTATATAACAGAGCAACGGGAGAACACGGGAGATGGGAAAAAAACAAAAGGCCAAGAGATCAAGAGGCATTAATCATAAACAGCCATCATCAGAACTGTTTCTGATACCTGATAACGGCTTTCACCATAAAACACATCGAATACTTCAAAAATCAACGTATATATGTATATACAGTTCTCTGAAATGAAATGACAATACCTGATTGAAACAAAACCCCACCACAACGCTATAAAGAGCAGTGTGCAGAGAGAAGAACTGCATTAAAATCAATATTTGGTGTGACAACCCGGTTTTTGCATTTTAAATCGAATCAGTTTTCTCAGGAACACTGTCTCACAGTTTAATAAGAAAATCAGCCAGTGACAGCTCTTCTCTACGCCTTCCTCTACGCTGATTACTTCATGTCACATTCTTGAACAAAACACAGCATAATTTTTCTACTGAAAAATCAAATTCTGTAAGCCTAAAACGTGCAAATATGCTTTCGGGTACTATGTTCTAATGCAGAAGACGTTTGCACAATGCTGTAGGGATATACGCTCACAAGCCACTTTAATAGGAACGCCCGCACCCCCTCATTTACACAGTTATTTAATCAGACAATCATGTGGCAGCAGCACAGTGCATACAATCACGCAGAAACAGTACAGAAGCTTCAGTTAATGCTGACATCAAAGATCTGTCAAACTATGATTGTGGCATAGCTGTTGATGCCAGATAACCATCTCTACACAGAATGAGTAGTGAATATGAGTGCAGGCTGAAACACATTGTTCATGAGAGAATGGCGAGGCTGACAGGAAGGCTATGGTAACTCAAATCATCACTCTTTACAACCAGGGTGAGCAGAAAAGCAGGTCAGAATGCACAACTCACTGAACCTGGAGGTGGATGGGCTTCGAATCACATCAGGCTACACTCCTGACAAGCAAGAAATAGGAGGAACATGAGTGGGCTACAGTGGGCACAGGATCATTGGTTTCACTTGACCACCTGATTGGTGATGTTTTTCCTTCAAATATCCATTTTTTACATATATATATATATATATATATACATCTTTTGTAACTGGTTGATGTGGCTGCGTTCAGAATCAACCAATCACCTTCAATCTCATATTCGAAAGTATTTATCAATACGGCTGTCACCAGTTAAATTATTCTGATGAACCTTAAATAAAGATCTGCTGTTTCTCTAGGATTTTCTTCCTTCACATCTTCTTGGTTTCATCTGACTACTAAAGCCATGGGCCACAAAAAGCGTCCAAAGCATGCACGGTATCTCATTTTTTTGAAAGGTTTTGATCAGAAAAGGACCATAAAAGAATTTCCATATGAAACATCATCATCATCATCAGGCAGAGAAAATGGAGTACCACAGTGACATCACCAAAAAAAGGATGCCCCTTAAATATCTTTAAAAGAAAAAAAGAAAAAAGGACAAGACAAAAACTTACCAGGGAGGCTTCCAAGAGACCTACGGCAACAATAAAGGAGCCGCAGGAATGTCTGACACGTACTGATTACTGTCTGCATCTGACAACAATCTGGGCTATGGGGTAGTATGGCTAGACAGAAGCCTTTTCTTATACAAAAAAAAACATCCAAGCTGAACTAAATCACCCTAAACCATGTGGGAAGACGTGGTAGAGTTTGATAAGAGCAATTTTAAAAGTTAGAATAATTCCATAGTTCTACAGAGAAGCATGGTGGTGGTAGCATCATGCTTTAGGACAACCGGAACTGGGGCTTGTATTAACATTGAGGGGATCAGGAATAGATAAAATTATCAGTTAATTTTCCTACACACCCTTTGGGTTTCTGCTATTAAGCTGAAGATGAAAACATTCCTCACCTTTCAGCACAACAATGACCCAAAGCATACACCCAAATCAATAAAGTAAAATAAAGACTTAACTAAAAGAAGATCAATGTTTTTGAATGACCAAATCCAGAGCCCAGACTTGACTCCAGCTAAAAATCAGTAGAGTGGCCTGAAGCAAACTTGTCTTGCTCTTACAATCTGATGGATCTATAATGCATTTGCAAGAAAGAGTGGGAAAATATTGTCAAGCCAAGACGTGTCATGATAATAGACTCAATGACACAAAAACACTCTGGTGGTGGAAAAGGTGCTTCGATGATTTGTTAGTATAGGGGTGTACATACTTATGCAAGTAGGTCAGTGATTTTTTTTTTTCCCTGTAATTTTCCTTTTCTTCCTAAAAGAAGGTCTATGATAGTTTTTCAGAGTAATTCCACAATAAAGGGAAAAGGAATATGATTTCATGGGTTTTTTTTTACATCCCAGAATCCTGCCATTTTAAGAACTGTAGTATCGCTGTACATGTATTAGTGTACACTAAAATAGAGAGAGAGAGAGAGAGAGAGAGAGAGAGAGAGAGAAAGAGGATAGCTAGATATTTCCTCATTTCTTTAACAGTATTAATTACAATATTGAGCTTCATTATAAGGGCAATATGAGCTTCAAAGCTTAGTGACTTTCTATAACTGAGTTAAAATTTAATGCTGGTCTCCTGGTAGCTGTGTGTTGTCAAATTGAATGAACATCTAGAGCAAAATACATCTAGATCTTATATTACTTACAGCCAAGTGCAGAAAAAGAGTTAGAAAAAAGAGAAAAATATATCTCGATACGTCTACAACCTAATAATAATATTATCTAATAATATATATATAATAAATATAACCAAATCGGAGACACTGATAACCAGCATTTAATAATAAGCTTAAAAATCATTATATTACACATTAAACATGAAAAATATTCTTCACCTTTGGCCTGGATTTCCCATGTGAAGTTGCACGGTAGGCACCGAAAAACCTGAGGATACCTCAATCCCCCTGGAATCTTCAGAAAACGTTGAAAATTTCCTCTCCGAATCTCCCTCCAGTAGTGTCTTTTAAATAATATTCCAGCTAGGCTTCACAAGGAACAGGGAAGAATATTCGTAGTTGTCGCTGCGAGTTCAGAGATTTCAGGAAACTTCAAGCCCTGCCCTAATGCTGAATGCTGGAGAGCAGGAAGGCGAGTAGGAAAAAGGAAACTCCAACAGGAAGGGTTCAGATCCCTGAGCGAAGTCCAATCAGCAAGCCCTTTCCAACATCTTGACCAATTAAAATGAGTTGTTTTTAATATTTCCACTAAGACCCAATGTCTGCTACTACAGATCAGTATGGGTAGAGCTTTATCTTACTACCACTATGACTCAGATTCATTTAGCAAAGCATTTAGCTGAAATGACATAAAGCATGATGGTATATTAATTTCAAGATTATTAAGTATATCCATTGCACCTTTAAAGAAATTACTGAGCCCTAAATTTGCCCTAGTGTCTTTTTCTGGAAAGTACTCTCACCAGTGACTTCTTAGCCTCGTAATATCTACAGGAAGTAACTAAGAATGAGTGCACTTGTAGTGGATGTATATATATATATATATATATATATATATATATATATATATATATATATATGTGTGTGTGTGTGTGTGTACATACTCTATTGTCCTGAATTCCATTCCATGTGTGTGTGTGTGTGTGTACATACTCTATTGTCCTGAATTCCATTCAATTCATCCTTGGTCAGATGGTCTAGCTTTTACAGCCGTTCTGGCTGCAAGGCAAATCAGAAGTTTAATGCAATACTTTTAATCTAACCTAATCTAATCTAATATCATTTCCATAGTTAATCGGGAACTTTTGGAAGAGGACACTCCACATAAACAGATTTGTAAACACTTATCATTAGTGATAGGTTAGTTTTTCAAGAGCACCGGTTTATGTAACATTTTTACGAGTCCCTATTATCATTCAAAGCCAAAGCTGTATCTTTTAGTTTTCTGTCATGGGAAAGTCTTCAAAATAGACAGCTTTGTGGTTTTTCATTAACCAGTCCCTCCAAGATTTTGCAATTTTGCGTTGCAGAAATTGACGTCAAGCAAACTCTATACAACAGTTTTTCAAAATTACAGCAGATTTTCTGTAGATTTGGGCCAGGACGTGTCACGAGACATCAACATGCATGCCGCCAAAGCCCTCTATGATTCCGATATCATAGAAATGAAGTACATATGTGTCTTCATTGGTAAGAGTTTAAAAGAAGAATTTTTGCCAATTCAAGTAGCGCTCCACAAATAAAGCACAGAAAATCCACACGGTGCATAGCAAAATCAAATAAAATAAATAAAATTACAAAACACTCCTGAAGCGACTGGATAACAATAACTGTTAGAACATAAGTGATTATTAGCCATCACATTTTATTCCATATATATTTTAAATGTAAGAATTTGGTGATATGGCCAAAATATTGAGGCCTGAAGACATGGCGAAAGCATACATAGATGAAAGGATGGATATACTGCTAACAGATAGAGAGACAGCGGTGGAGTGGATGAGCTGTAGGGATGAATATACTTCTCAGCAATCCTCCATTTTCCCTATACATCAAAAGCATCAAATGCACACCCACACATTCACACACGCTCTCTCACATGTACAGACACATGCACACGCGCCACAGCTAATTGGAACACGGCCTGAACGCCCGTCGTCGACAGACCTCAACCCGTACCTCTGCAGCGTCTAATCTGGAAACTTCCAAAGGCCTTGTTTTCAAGCTCGGCCCTTCTGGCCATGCAAAGCCACTTCCTGTGATCTCAGCCTCACTTCCTGCTCCTCTTCCCGACTGGATCAGGCCAAGGCTCCTCGGATGTTTTGTCAGGAAGTAAAGGAAAGCCTGCGCACCACTGATAGCTTAGCCTTTTCCTCCACCAGCACAAACACACACACACACATACACTGAAAGCAGGCCAGAAATAAAAGCGGCTGCCTCCCACCCACATACACCCCTGATCAATCCTAAATGCATAGAGAGTGACAGAATTAAAAATATCTCTTCTGCTGAAGGGCAGCACATGAGTACTCTGTAGCACATTCATGAAAATCCCTGAAACAGTACATACATAATAACACACTTATAGTGCCAGTATCTACTGCCAAGTATGCACATAATTAATGCCAAGTGTGTTCTTAATTATGCACGGGTTGGTATATTTGTGGTGCAGGTAAATCTTCATTATCACTTCAAAGCAGACAAAGCATGAGGTGTTACCAAGTCCCCACATCAAGCCAATCCCCAGGATACTAGAGGACCATTAGAGAAAAGTCAGAGCTACACACGTACTCTTGTGGTTACATAAGAGTAGCCTTGAAGTGTGTGAGAGCCTCCGGAGGAGAGGACAAAAGTAAAGCAATGCCTGGCAACACAGATGCTTTCACTTCCTATTCAAATGGGAACGTACCAATCTGATACAGAGGATCGATACTAGCGCCTGAGCCACTGGAGGAGATTGCATCCTTTCTAATTCAATTTCATTTGATTTGTATAGCGATTTGACTTTTACAACAGACGTCGGCACGCTTTACAGAAATCCAGATGTAGATATGCGTAAATCCTTAATGAACAAGCTGGTGGTGTCAGTGGAGAGGAAAAACTCCTTGAGGAAGGAAAAGGAAGAAGCCTCGAGAGGAAAACTGATGCGTTTTACACAGTGGATTAGGGTTGGACATTTCTACAAATCATAGATACAGTTATAGATCATGATCCAAGTGGAGGTTTGAATGCAGTGTAGTGTTGCATTTAATAAGGATTTTTGGGCTAAAAACGTGCACTGAAAAGGCTTGATAAAGATTCAAACAGTATCCAACTTACTTCCAGAGTATGTTACCTAATACATTTTCTCCCCAATTTGATCATCAGCAGGTTCCTACCCACCAGCTAGCTCTCTCTTCTATTGCACAACCGGTAAAATCTCTGAGACTCCGACCACGTCTTATCGATCTGCTCTTCATGCTGTGTCACGTGGCAGCGCTATCTACCCTCTTCCACATACATGACCTCACAGCCGTCCATGTTCTTCTAGTGTCGCTCTGATAGACGGGGCTCTCGGATTGACCAATGGCCTCTTTTGACTCCGATGGCTGTGGTACCATCATGATTTGAACTTACAATTACAATAAAAAAGTGAGATCTTTTATCATGATATCGATAGAATATCGTCGCATTGCTCAGCCCTAGCATGGATGATCAGCTCTTGCATGTGATTAGACCATACCACATATCCTGACCTCCTGATATTCTATTAGATGTGTAAAAAAAAAAAGAGAAAAGTGATGCATCCCTGGCTTTCGGCAGTGTTGCAATAAAGCTTTTTTTTTTTTAATCCAAGAGCAAGCCTACTTCCAGGCCCTGAGGCAAACTGCGCCTCTATATATCCTAAATTCCTGAGCTGATAAAGCAAGGCAATGTAAATATATATATATATATATATATATATATATATAGCTGTAGATATATATAGATATAACAGGCCATAAATCACTCCAGTGCATTTACAATGCATGATATGTTTAATGAGACAATTATGATCTTTTGCACAAGCAACAGCACACTCTCATAAAGCAAGGTACTGAACTGGAGCTTTTCTTCTCTCTGGAGTGGTACTCTTATCTGTTGTGCCTTTAATATGTACAGATTGTTTCAATATGAATAAGAGCCTTTAGTCATTAGTTTTTTTTAGGGTACAGCACTAAAGGTACACACACACACAAACACACAAGATACATAAGGTGTACCCAGTGACAGTTTAGTGTCCTTTATTTCTCCTTGTCCATCTAGTTATTATATCATCATGAGTTCATTCTGATTGAAAGCGCAATCATGATGATGAAATATAGTGGAGCTGGAATAAAGCTGCACACAAACTCTGGTTATGTCATACACACACACACACACACACATACATACACACACACACACACACACACACAGTACATGCTTCAAGTTGCCACAAGTAGGATTGACATTCTCACACACACACACACACACACACACACAAATCGCGCGCGCCCTCTCCCACAGTCTGCTGTCGCGCTTCTTCTTCCAAGATAAAGCTCGAGGTTAATTTTCATACTCCTGCTCTCTCTCTCTCTCCCTCTCTCTCTCTCTCTCTCTCTCTCCCTCTCTCTCTCCAATTTAACACACACACACACACACACACACACACATATATATATATTTATATACACACACGGTTCTACCAGAGACGACTTGTGTTCGTCTCTACGTGTGTGTGTATGTGTGTGTGTGTGTGTGTGTGTGGGCGCGCGCGTCTCACCTTGTCGCTCGCTCCGAACGCAGTCTCGGAGAAGCTCCATCGCTGGCGGCGTGTGAATTCACATTGCGAGCAAAGTGCTGTCGCTGCATCCCAATACCGCCGCACCTCTCCAAGTCCTCGCGCATCGCTATGGCAACCAGAAAAATGGATCGGCGGGAAACTTTGCCTGCTGCCCTTTTTTTCTCTTCTTCTTCTTCTTCTTCTTCTTCTTCTTCTTCTTCTTCTTCTTCTAAAAGGGCCAGAGCTGGAGAGATGAGGAGCAGACGCAGATGCAGACGCACCGCGCGCCACGGACACGCGGATCACTCACTTGAAGTGGTGGGTGGGGAGCATGAGAGGGGCTGAGGGGGATGAAGGGAGATGAGAGAGAGTGGGTGAGAGAGAGAGAGAGAGAGAGAGAGAAGGAAAGGGGGAGAGGAGACGAGAGCGCGTGGGCGTTGGGGCTCTGAGGAACGGCCTCAGTCACGACGGAAATCAGGGAGACGCGCGCCAGAGACAGGTAACGCGGACGTGAATGGAGTGGAGCAAAGCTAGGAAAGTGTGTGTGTGTGTGTGTGTGATGAATCCTTCAAATGCACACCAGCTTCTAAAAATCGTTCATGTAATAGACCTTTGACAAGATTCGCACCTTCACCACAAGAAGAGGACATCTACAATCTACTTAAAAGACACACACACACACACACACACACTGATGGTGCCTGCTGGGTAAAGTGTTTTCTCATCCTTGAAAATGGTATTGAATCGCACACCCATCCATGTACACTCACTCAGAGTGTATGCAGTGAGAAGCAGGTTTGAAAAGCAGCACATCCACAAGATCTCACCAAGTCTTCACGCACACACACACACACACACACACCATCCTAACCAACTAATGAATGTGAAATCAATAAAAAAAAAAAGTGGAGATAAACTTACCCTATACAACCAGGACTCTCATCGCATACCATCTTGACTTCCTCCCCGGCAATCCGTCTCTGCTCTGTGGGAGTGTATGCGTGTACATGTGTGTGTGTGTGTGTGTGTGTATGTGTATGTGTGTATTTGTAAGTGTATGTGGGGAGAGGAAGGGAGGGAAAAATGGAAAGGGAGAGAGAGAAAAGAGAGAAAGATGGAGACAGGGAGGGATAGAGAGAGAGAGAGAAAGAGAGAAAGAGAGAGAGAGAGTGCGGAGGCAGAAAGACTGTTACTGTATGACAGGAATGCTCAGCTCAGCCCACACAGTGCAAGCATGATACACTGACTAGCTGTGTGAGTGAGTGTGTGTGTGGTGTGTATGTGTGCATGTTCAGAGAGAGCGAGAGAGAGAGAGATAGCGAGAGAGAGAGGGAGAGAGAGAGAGAGGCTCAGTCTCCCACTCTATTGCGTGGGCAAGGCCTGCTTCTCTATTTCTCTCACTCTGTATCACTCACTCTTTATCTCTCCTTCCTTCTCATTCTCTGAACTGCAATAATAGACGAGAAGAGAAGAGGCACTGGTCAGAACAAGTGGGGGAATGTGAATGAGGGAGAAGATAAGAGAGACAAAAAAAGAGAGAGTGTGTGAGAGAAAGGAGATCGAGAGATGGAGCCCCCGTGGCAGATAATGTGCCTGATTGGCTCAGTGATATAGAAACTTTGTCAGGGGGAAAAAAATAAAAAAAACACCATGCAGTCCGTCTGAAATAGGCAAGCGAATGCTAATCGTCACCATGGCAACCAGCTAAATGTAAACATCAGCAATCTTGCGGTGTGTGGGCGTGCTGCTTTCAGTGTGTGTCTGATGTTCAGATCACAACAATGCAATTCTTGCTGAAGGTCACAAGTGTGACACAAGCAATTATGCAATTCATACTTGCACACTCACACTTCACACTGACAGACACTCGGGATGCGCGCACGCTGGATGTGAACCTGCTAGTCCCATTTCGACTCCTGTTCGGATTAGGTAGGGAGCGGTGAAACAATGCAGTTGCCGGAATTACCGTTGTGTGCTCAAAACCTTTCAGCATCCTACTTTACGTCTTCTGAAGTCGAAAAGATTCGCGAAGTTTTAATTCCGTGACCTGTGACACAGTGGTGACGTTTCTCAGTATGATGGAACCTGCAGAGGTCAGTTTGTGATGTTAAGTGTTATCACATTGTAATATTAGTTGTACCGAGTCCTTTTTATTCATTTCTACCACTACATAGTAAACAGCTAAACTGCTAGGCTAAGATGAAAACATTACTACTTTATGTTTAGCCTCCATTTAAATAGAGCCATATGTTTAAGTCTTTACTTGGTGATGACCAAGTTGATGAAGATACTGAATATAAATGAGCATCAGCATAATTAATCATCACCAACACATGCTCTAGGGTGTGAATTACAAATGTATTTGTAGCTAGGTGGTTAAGGTGTTAAGGTTGTGAGTTCAAATCACAGGTCCAGTAAGCTACCACTACTTGGCCTTTGAGCAAGGGCTTTATGGGCGGTGGTAGTGGTTAAGGCTGTAGGCTGTTGATTGGAAGATTGGGGTTCAAGCTGTTCACTGATGGGCCCTTGAGCAAGGCCCTCAACCCCCTTGCTCCAGGGGCGCTGCATCATGGCTGACCCTGTGCTCTGACCGCCAAGAATTTAACTGTGTAGTAATGTATATGTGACAAATAAAGGCTACTTCACTTAGAGGCCCAGAGTCCCTGTGATGCTCCCATCACCATGCTTCACTATAGGAAAAGTGTTCTCAGAATGATGAACAGTGTTGCCTTTCTTTCAAATGTAGGACAAAATTGTTCTCTCAGACCTGCATACACATGTTTTGCCACATGTTTAGTGAGTCATTAACATGTTCTGTGGACTGTCTAGGTAATAGTTCATCTATAAGCAGCTTCTCCCTTCTGAGCAGTGGATCTTCAGCTCCTTTAGAGCTACATTCCTTTGTGTTTCTGAATAATCCCTTTTTACTCGATCGCTGCTTTGTGGTGGATGGCCTTCACTCTTGTCACACTTGTATATATATATATAATAGGTTTATATGTAATAATAGGCTTAATATTGCTTTGTGGTATTTGAGAGAGGTTTTCTTTTTATAGTTAAACTCTTACGGATATTTTTCCAGAACTGTCCTTGGTGTTCATGACACTGTTTGTTTAGGGATGATTTTTATACTATGGGGTCTTCCAGGAGACTTGTGATCATGTGACTCTTTAATGTACGGTTAGACTCCATTAATTATGTGTCTGCTGATAGCAATTTAGAGGTTTCAATGAAATGGGGGTGAGTACTTATGCAATCACAACTGTTTGCTTATATACATTTGCAACGAATTTTGCACTTTCTCTCTGACTTCTATATTATAGGTCATTTTGTGTAAATTAATAATTCATTCTAAATAAGCTCAATTCATGTCCAGGTTGTAACACTATAAAATATGTCAATGTTAAATAGGGTGTGAATACTTTAGACACTATATGGAATGGTTAGGTGGAGTCTGACTGCCTCTTATCCAAGACATGATTTAAATGCTTCTCTGGTTGTCACACTGTTAATTATACCAAGTCTGATTCACTCACTCAGAAACAATAAGGGCTAAAGTTAGCACTCTGAAGTGTTTCCTGTGTTTATTCACAAAGATAATCGCAAAAAAAGGTCACAAAAGTGGTCGCTTCCTCAGATCCGACATACTGAAACGGCTTCATATCGTTTAAGCTCTACACCTGAATGAAACCATCACACCAAACCACAACACTGACATCACAGAACTTCATAGATATGCCTGTGTCCTCAGCTCAGAGCTGCACGAGGAGGACCTGTCAGATCTGCACTGCATGTCCTCAGCATGCGGCTGCACCAGGAGGAGGCCCTCAGAGATCAGATGAATGTGTCCCGGGCTGAGCTGGACTGTGCTTGGGGGCCACCTCCTGGATAAGATCGATCAATTCAGTCTTTTCCAGGCATCCACGGCATTCCTCTCCCCACGAGGCCAACACTCGCTTCAGCTCCAACACCCGCATCTTAGACAGAGCCTCTCGACTCCAGTCCAGCACCTGACGCTCTGCAACACACACACATAAAACACACTGTTACAGTAGAAGCATGAACAGTGTGTGTTAGTATCTCTCATCTATGTCTGTTATATAACCGGAGGAGATGTACGCATCCAGTGACTGAAAATGGGGACTGCTTTAACCCCTGAGTTCCCGGGATCTTTCAGCGTATTCAGATTACATTCCTCACAATCCTAATTACATACCTTTCTGATTAGTTTTACTGTAATTACTGAATAATATGCTTCACGATGAATACCTGAAACAATAAGCTAGGATGTTAGGGAGTTAATTACAGGTTGTTATGTATTTAAGTACGGGAATAACACAGGACAGGCTGTGTGGTGATACAAAATTAATCCATGCTGGGTTGGAGTGGAACGGGCCATCGGGAAACGGATTATTTTCATATAACCACATGGGTCCGATGTGATATTTCACTTACACCACAAGGATTTGCAAAATAACTACAATGTTTAATTTATTACTAAAAGACCTGCCGGACATTTTAGTGTTGGAGTTAAATTACGGAACGTCCGCAAGTTCGTTCTTGTTAATACTAACGATATAGCAACGCTAAACAGTCAGTCCCTCACCAGCAGCTTGTTTTCTCTCTCTTTCCTAAAAAACACAGCTTGTCATTGTACCAAGAACCCGGAAAACATAAACCCCTTTGTCCCATGCTGGGAAACTTTGAGAAGGACCCTGACTGTTACAAAGCGCTGACACGCAAGACTCCCTCATAAATGTTAAATAAATGTCTCTTTAAACAATAAAAATGACTTCACGAACAATTACACATTGTTCTTTTTCTGTTTTTTAAGCAACACACTTCTTAAATAAGATCATGTGGAGCAGCCGCCATACTTCAAGTCCCTGTGAATGAGCTGTTACTATAGAAACAGTAATGTATTGGAAAGCGCGTGTTCATATAAACTAATATTTGTGTTAATGTGAATTTAATAGGTTTGAGCCGTGCTGCTATACAGAAATAACACACACCTTCTGACCAGTCCGATTTTGAGAATTCGGCTGTGGTGTGATATGAAGAAGCTTGATATACATCATATGAATTACATAATCTACTGTATATCAGCTCTGGACAATGTGTTTAGTGTCTGAGGTTTGTAGGCTCAGTTTTAATCTGCCATGTGGATAAACTACATGACACACAGTACGTGATTGACAATAACACACTACCCAGCTCAGGGCTCAGGTCTATGCACTGAGACCAGGCTTATGCCAATACTGATAGACAGCAAAGACAAAACACACAGCCACACTTACACAAGCTATCCAGGGTTGCGATCTTTTCTTACATGGTCCTTAAACCTTTAGCAACAGTGTGGTTCTGATTATTTGAGGAGTTCATGAGGCGACAGCTGTACTTCCAGGGTCAGGGATTTGATTCCCTTCGTGTGTGAATGTTCTCTCTATGCTTCAGGGCTTTCCTCTGGGTACTCCGGTCCAAAGACATTTGTTATAGGCTGAATAGCATCTCTAACTTGTCTGTAGTGTGTGAATGAGTGTGTTAGTGTGTGTGCCTTGTGACTGGTTTGTCCAGGGTGTCCCCTGCCTTGAGCCCAGAGTCTCCTTGGATAGACTTCAGGCTCCCCAGAACCCTGTGTAGAATAAGCGCTACAGAAAATGGATGGATGGTGTTACTCATGCGCCAGATAGAACTCAAAACTTTCTCCATTAAGGAGCTTCACAGCATTTGCACTTACCTCTTGATGGGCAGGGATTCAACCAGACTTGAATCGTTGATCAGCATACCCTATTACAACATGTCCAGAACATGTTGAATAAAAAAAATCGAATAAACACCCAAACGTTTTATTACACCCTGACTCACTCAGACTGGCCCAAAAATTTCATTTAGGAGAAAGAAAATCTCGCCTTCTGGACCTGACTGATTCATCCGGATGCTCTACTTCTGCTTGGAGCTTCTACACTTGTGACTCATTTTCTGCTTTTATGGTTGGTCCCACATGAGAACCGGAAAGATTTGCGCTTCCCAAAAACAGTTTATACCCATGATTCATCATTGTATCTGTGGAGAATCTCACCTGACTACTGTAGATTTGCTGCTCTAATCATAAAGACTGTCCCTTGCTTATCCCAAGACTCTTGTTCAGAATCTGCTCACACCGAACATCCCGTAACACACTTATTACTGTTTGTCTTTACTGCATGATGTTATCATTTATAATTCACCAATCACCCAGAAGAGAAGCGCTTCCCATTGGATTTGAGGTTTCTTCTTCATCTTGCATCACAGAGTTTTTCCTCAGTGCTCTCGCCTCTGGTTTGCTCATCAGGGATCTAAATCTACATCTGTAAAGCTGTCCATGTTGAAGGTGCCATACAAATATAATTAAAGTTCCTCTTCTACGCCGATTTCCGATTAAAAACTGTCGTGGAATCCCAAAGTCAAGTGAAGCGTTAAGACAGCAGCTGAGAATCATATCACATCACATCACTTCAAAGTGATCAGTGATTAGTTGTCTTAAAGTTAGTCCTAAAACATGGCAAGTTGAGGTTACCATGTTATTTTGTGTGTTGGTGTAATTTCCACTGAAACATGAAGCAGGGCGGGGCGATCAAGTGACTCCTCCCCCTTTTACAAATAAAAAATAGTGTTCAGCTTATGTTGCCTCACAGCAAGAAGGTCCTGGGTTCGAGTCCCGGGTTCGAACAGGCAGGGGCCTTTCTGTGTGAAGTTTGCATGTTCTCCCCGTGTCTGTGTGGGTTTACTCTGGGTACTCCAGTTTCCTCCCACAGTCCAAAAACATGCACATTAGGTGGATTGGTCATTCTAAATTGCCCATAGGAGTGAGTGTGTGTGGTTGTCTGTCTATATGTGTGGCCCTGTGATGGACTGGTGACCTGTCCATGGTGTACCCTTGCCTTTCACCCAGTGTGTGCTGGGATAGGCTCCAGCAGATCCCCGTGACCCTAATTAGGAATAAAGCGAGTATAGACAATGGATGGATGGATGTTCAGCGTACCCCACAACCTGGGCTTAGCCGTTCTGATTAGTTAGTTGGGGGTGGGATGCTTCGGATTCTCCAGAGCATTTGATTGGACGGTAAGATAAGATAAACGATAAGATAAGGTAAACGTAAAACTTCAGTTTGATTTCATGAGGAGTTCAAAGTCGATGATCCAGTGTCTGACACTGTTAATTATAAAAAAATGCGCAATCACAGAAAGAGAAAATTTCCTTTTTATCCTACAGCTTTGTGTGACTCAGACTCAGACATGTAGTGGGTGTTCGAAATTATTCCGATGATTAAACAGCTCCAATTTTTTATTAGTACATTCTGCTATTTTATGGAACGACTGTATTTTATAACACCTTGTAAAAATGAGGTGAGTGTGTAAAGATTTAGATCACGCAGTTTTACGCAATGCTAAGCTTGTTTGCTTCAAGAGGAAAAAAATCATATCAACTGTACTTGTAGCTGAAGTTTTTCCTTTCCACAATGACACATTGAAACCTTCTGCTTTATTATACTGATACGCCATGAACGACACTGCTTTAACCAACCCACACTCAGAGATAAGAGAACAATGTTACTCCCGGGCTCGTACCATATCGGAGTTCACAGATTTGTTGGTCCCTGCTCTGGAGTCGCTGGCAGATCTTCTGCACCGGGACATGGGCGCTGAGAGGACGACTCACCTCGCCGGTCACTTTCGCCGCTGCGTCACTGGAGGCTCCGAGGTAATAACACTGAGGCGAGTCGCACACAGTCAGAGAGAGAGAAAGAAAATGAGACCTTAAGCAAAGTGCTAACATTTGTTGTTGTTGATCATTCGGCTGCTCCCTGCATGTGTGAGAGGTGACCCGGATGCCCTTTCTGACACAACCATTCCATTTTATCCGGGCTTGGGACCGGCACTGCATTCAGTGGCTGGAAATCGAACCCAGGCCTTCCGCATTGTAGGCAATAAACCTACCACTGAGCCACCAGCACCTTCGAAGAGCTAACATTTACATGATTAAAATAGATATTAAATCTACTCTTCTGGGCAGCACGGTGGCTTAGTGGTCCTGGGTTCGAATCTCGGGTTCGAACAAGCAGGGGCTTTTCTGTGTGGAGTTTGCATGTTCTCCCCGTGCCTGTGTGGGTTTACTCCGCATACTCCGGTTTCGTCCCACAGTCCAAAAACATGTACATTAGGTTGGTTGGTAATTCTAAATTGCCCATAGGAGTGAGTGTGTGTGGTTGTCTGTCTATATATGTGTGGCCCTGTGATGGACTGGCGACCTGTCCAGGGTGTACTCCTGCCTTTCACCCAATGTGTTCTGGGATAGGCTCCAGCAGATCCCTGTGACCCTAATTAGGAATAAAGCGGGTATAGACAATGGATGGATGGGTCTACTCTTCTGTTTAAGTTACATAGTCTCAATACTGTTCTGCTGATTTTAATAAGAACTGAACCAAGATTTTACTTTCCCCCAAAAAACTATAACTCTGATATCTCTGATTTATAGCAAACTACTGCTCTTTAAAGCTTCTCGGAAATATAATTGAGTTCCAGTGTTCTTTCAAGCAATAACAGGCATTTGGGATATACTGAAGCTTAATACGTTAGTTCAGTTTTATGGGGGGAAAAAAGATACACAGTCTCCTCCAAAAGTATTGGGATGACAAGGCCACTTTGTGTTTGTTTGCTTTACTCTGAATACATTTGTGTTTGAGACCAAAAGATTATATGAATATGAGACAATCGATCAGAAATTCACCTTTAATTTTGTTAAAGGGTATGTTAAATGACAGAACATTGACAAGTGATGAGAAATCTAAATAAAAAGAATACAAATATCTTTACTCTAAAATAATAACAAAAGAAAGGGCCTTGCCATTCCAATACTTTTGAATGGTGCTGTAGATTATATTAAAATATTTTATACTGATACATAATTAATGATCTTTTTGGAACACAACCACCAGCTGTGTGTGTGTGTGTGTGTGTGTGTGTCTTACCAGTCGGTTCTCCTTCCCTGTAGCTTCAGCACATGCTTTCATAAGCTCCTCCTCTACAAGTGCTGAGGACAGCTCCCTGTGAGTGGCCACCAAGGACCTGTAGAGACGCTCTAAAAATCCTACACACACTGTACAACACACACAAACACACACACACACACAAACACACAGAGCAATAAATACTAGGCTTGGGTCTAGTTTCATAAAAACATTGTGAAGTTAAAATCATCTTAATGGGAGAGAGAGAGTGTGTGTGATTCTCAGGGTACAATTTAACAAGGATCTTAGTGCTGTGATGCTTTTGGAGCAGATCTACAGTCTGCATCATTATGTATCATTCTGTATAAGCTTCTGTATAATAGGAGTGTATTGGATCCCTTTCTAGTTTTTCAAGTCCATGTTATTATACTTTCTTCTAGAAAGTTTAAAGTTAGTTGTAAATTTTTACTCACTTCCTGTGTAGTAGATTGTACTTCATGTTCTTAAAGACCAATCACTGCTCACCAATGTACCCTATAACTAATCACTGATCACCAATGTTTCCTATAACTAATCACTGATCACCAATGTTTCCTATAACTAATCACTGATCACAAATGTTTCCTATAACTAATCACTGATCACAAATGTTTCCTATAACTAATCACTGATCACCAATGTTTCCTATAACTAATCACTGATCACCAGTGTAGCCTATAACTAATCACTGATCACAAATGTTTCCTATAACTAATCACCGATCACCAATGTAGCCTATAACTAATCACTGATCACCAATGTTTCCTATAACTAATCACTGATCACAAATGTATCCTATAACTAATCACTGATCACCAATGTTTCCTATAACTAATCACTGATCACAAATGTACCCTATAACTAATCACTGATCACCAATGTTTCCTATAACTAATCACTGATCACCAATGTAGCCTATAACTAATCACTGATCACCAATGTTTCCTATAACTAATCACTGATCACAAATGTACCCTATAACTAATCACTGATCACCAATGTTTCCTATAACTAATCACTGATCACCAATGTAGCCTATAACTAATCACTGATCACCAATGTACCCTATAACTAATCATTGATCACCAATGTTTCCTATAACTAGTCACTGATCACCAATGTTTCCTATAACTAATCACTGATCACCAGTGTTCCCAATAACTAATCACTGATCATTATTATTCCCAGTTACCAATCACTGATCACCAATATTCCCAATATCCAATCACTGCTCACCAATGTGCTTAAAGACTAATCACTGATCGCTAATGTTCCCAATACCCAATCACTGATCATTATTATTCCAAATTACCAATCATTGATCGCCAATGTTCCCTATAACTAATCACTAATCAATGTTCCCAATAACTAATTACTGATCACCAATATTCTCAATAACCAGTCAAAGCTCAGCATTGTTGTAAAAGACCAATTACGGATTGCCAATGTTCCCAATATTCAATCACTGATTACCATTATTCCCAATACCCAGTCACCATTTTTCCCAATACCCAATCACTGATGACCATTATTCCCAATACCCAATCACTGATCACCATTATTCCCAACACCTAATTACTGATCACCATTATTCCCAATACCCAATCACTGATCACCATTATTCCCAACAACTAATCACTGATCACCATTATTCCCAATACCCAATCACTGATCACCATTATTCCCAACAACTAATCACTGATCACCATTATTCCCAATACCCAATCACTGATCACCAATATTCAAAAATACTCAATCACTGATCACCAATATTCTAAATAACCAATAACTGATCACCAAATATTCTCAATACCCAATCACTGATCACCATTATTCAAAAATACTCAATCACTGATCACCAAATATTCCCAATACCCAATCACTGATCACCATTATTCTCAATAACCAATCACTGATCACCAATATTCTCAATACCCAATCACTGATCACCATTATTCAAAAATACCCAATCACTGATCACCATTATTCCCAATACCCAATCACTGATCACCATTATTCCCAATACCCAATCACTGATCACCAATATTCAAAAATACTCAATCACTGATCACCAATATTCTAAATAACCAATAACTGATCACCAAATATTCTCAGTACCCAATCACTGATCACCATTATTCAAAAATACTCAATCACTGATCACCATTATTCCCAATACCCAATCACTGATCACCATTATTCTCAATAACCAATCACTGATCACCAATATTCTCAATACCCAATCACTGATCACCATTATTCTCAATAACCAATCACTGATCACCAATATTCTCAATACCCAATCACTGATCACCATTATTCAAAAATACTCAATCACTGATCACCATTATTCCCAATACCCAATCACTGATCACCATTATTCTCAATAACCAATCACTGATCACCAATATTCTCAATACCCAATCACTGATCACCATTATTCAAAAATACCCAATCACTGATCACCATTATTCTCAATAACCAATCACTGATCACCAATATTCTCAATACCCAATCACTGATCACCATTATTCAAAAATACCCAATCACCAATATTCCCAATAACCAATCACTGATCACCAATATTCTCAATACCCAATCACTGATCACCATTATTCAAAAATACCCAATCACTGATCACCATTATTCTCAATAACCAATCACTGATCACCAATATTCTCAATACCCAATCACTGATCACCATTATTCAAAAATACCCAATCACCAATATTCCCAATACCCAATCACTGATCACCATTATTCTCAATAACCAATCACTGATCACCATTATTCCCAATACCCAATCACTGATCACCAATATTCAAAAATACTCAATCACTGATGACAAATATTCTAAATAACCAATAACTGATCACCAAATATTCTCAGTACCCAATCACTGATCACCATTATTCAAAAATACTCAATCACTGATCACCATTATTCCCAATACCCAATCACTGATCACCATTATTCTCAATAACCAATCACTGATCACCAATATTCTCAATACCCAATCACTGATCACCATTATTCTCAATAACCAATCACTGATCACCATTATTCTCAATAACCAATCACTGATCACCAATATTCTCAATACCCAATCACTGATCACCATTATTCAAAAATACCCAATCACCAATATTCCCAATACCCAATCACTGATCACCATTATTCTCAATAACCAATCACTGATCACCAATATTCTCAATACCCAATCACTGATCACCATTATTCAAAAATACCCAATCACTGATCACCATTATTCCCAATACCCAATCACTGATCACCATTATTCCCAATACCCAATCACTGATCACCATTATTCCCAATACCCAATCACTGATCACCAATATTCCCAATACCCAATCATTGATCACCAATGTTTAATTTAAACTCTCTTCTTTCCTTAAACCTTAAATAATACAAAATCAAGTTTTATTTTAAAATAAAAGTTATCAGTGCAGAAACAGGGGATTCCAGGGGATGGAGCTGGACCCGAAGAAGTAAAAAAATAAATAAATAAATAAATAAATAAATAAATAAATAAATTAAAAAAAACAAAACAGGGAAACTGGCTATGGCGGTATTGTAAAAGGGTCGGTAGGAGTCGCCAGTATACGTCATCAACTCGTTTGCATATTTCACTGAAACGTCATGATCATTTGCATATCAGAGCAGACGGTGTGTTGAGTGACTGTTTGTTTACCAGCATGACCAAAGAATTCACACACTTTATTATGGTGTCGTTTGGTACACTGTGTGCAGGCAAAGCTCACTTTTATACACGCTGATCGCACCTTTAAACATATTAATGCACTGAATTACCGAATATTTATGGGCACGTGCAACATCCACAAGCGTATCTGCAACTCCAAGGCAATTCCATTATCGGAAATTTCAGCTGAAATGTTTCTGTGAAGGTGATTAAAAAGGACATGCACGTTTCTGCTTTTCACACTCCATGCACTTCACAGCCGTTTGCTGCCACATTCATGTCTCCTGGGTTTCTATTTTTACACGCAGAAAAACAGCACGCGCTCCAGAAACCTGAGAAGACCTCACCTTCACACGTGTCTGACTCGGTTACTGCGATAACGGAGCATAAAAGCCATATCACGGCAGCGGTGTTGTTTAAATGCATGTTTCGATCGAGCTTATTCCAGCACTCACGCACTTTCCCCGGGACTACAGTACCCAGTGTCACCCGCTCCATCAGCGCGTTCTAAATCTGGCGCTGCTCATTCATTGGATTCGAGCGCGTGCACGCTTTCTGTGATATAATTGGCTGAACGCGCTGTCAATCACTGCCTAGCTCTTACACTATATCCAAAATAGCATTCCGCTAAGGCGAAAATATCACTTAATACTTACGTTTTTATGGACACATATTGCAAGTTTTTCTAGTGTGTGTGTGCAGTTTTAGATAGATTTTTTTTTTCGACAACAAAAAATAAAATACCTTTTCAACCCGCCTCTGTATACTTGTCTGCGTTTAGCTGAGATCCCGCCCACTTTATGTACACGAGGACCGGCTTCCGGTAACTGTGGAGGACTTTTCTTTTCTAGTGGAAAGCATGGCAGCTATCGGCGTGCATTTTGGATATACATGTGCGTGTGTTGCAGTGTTCAAGGTAAATATTCAACATGTTTACCATTTGTTCCGACTAATTATTTTATTTGTTATCATCTGTAACGTATTATTATTCCTGTTAAACGGGTTATTATTTCCACCTAGCTGGCCCAGAGGCACTACACAAAGTTAGCTGTGTATATTATTCTAGCAGGCTGGTAATGAGTGTGTGTCCATTTCAGTGCATTGCAATATAAATATCATTGTCTGGGAAATAAAAATAAAGGGGTAGTTTTGTTGTAGGGTCATTAGGTTGTGTTTTTTGTCTGTCTCAGGATGGACGGGCAGATGTGGTGGCCAATGACGCAGGGGACCGAGTCACTCCAGCTGTTGTGGCTTACAGAGAAACTGAACAGGTGAAAGAAATACTCTTACTGACATTTGCATCTCTGTACAAGATTTACAACTCTCAACTTTAAAAGCTTTACGGATTCCGTGAAACTGACAGGATAGGCTTTGCTTGGACTTAGTTGGAGAAAGTTCTTAAATTGTAGCAGGTTCAGCCACCATCACCACCAAGTCAGAGTGTGTGGTGTGTGTGTGTGTGAG